>NW_006799027.1:730611-749233 GCF_000442215.2 Lipotes vexillifer | reverse complement strand
AGATGATCTGTTATCCCTACATTTCTACATGATAAAGAAAGGGAATGTGAAAAAAAGAACAAAAGCCAGCTTCTCTGATTTATTTATTTATTTATTTATTTATTTATATTTATTTACTTATTGGCTACGTTGGGTCTTCGTTGCTGCGCCCGGGCTTTCTCTAGTTGCGGTGAGCGGGGGCTACTCTTCGTTGCGGTGCGTGGGCTTCTCATTGTGGTGGCGTCTCTTGTTGCGGAGCACGGGCTCTAGGCACGTGGGCTTCAGTAGTTGTGGCACGTGGGCTCAGTAGTTGTGGCTCACGGGCTCTAGGCACGTGGACTTCAGTAGTTGTGGTGCACGGGCTTACTTGCTCCGTGGGATGTGGGATCTTCCCGGACCAGGGCTCGAACCCACGTCTCCTGCACTGGCAGGAGGATTCTTAATAACTGTGCCACCAGGGAAGCCCTGATTTATTTTTTTTATTTTTAAAATTTTACTCAATTTTTGAGATGAAATAGATTTCACATATATAGCAACTTCTCTGATTTTTTTTAACTGCTCACTGTGGGCCCTGCAGTCACCTCTGTTACCTGATAATACTTGGCTTCTGAGATTTTCCCTTTTACTCATACTCCAAGGAACTTTATTTCAGGATCAGCCTATCTGTTTCACAGGACTGCTCTCCTTCCAGACTTCAGATGGGGAATGTCAGCCCGCCTGTCAACATCCCTAACATTTAAATTCCTGGGATACCAGAGATACTCAGAGAAAGCAGTCAGGAGTCGCTATGTGCACACATTACTCTCCCAGACGCCATTGGGAAGAGCTGAGGAGAGGTCTTCTCAACCATTTTTTAATAGCAAAATAGGCCAATAAAAAGATTCTACAAACCAGGAATCATTTGCTTGCTAAAGAGTTTAGTGGGCATATGTAAAACAGAAAGAAGTAAGGTTGATAATTTACTTGATAATTTCTTATTGATAATTTTGATAATTGACGAAAAATTGATCAAATATTGATAGAAATATTCATTTGACTGTTTTTCAATCCAGAAGCTTAGGGAAGACATCCCTGTGGTCACAGATGGCAGGGACTGACCAGGCATTCTGGGCTTCTTCATCAACAGGACACCAAGTTGACTCCTAGGACAAAGGCCACACTGGCCCAAGTTGGGGTGTTTTGAGATGGCCTAAGTGTGACACTCTCCAAAGAGGCATCTCTGCAGAAGTGTGTCCTTCAGCCCAGCTGACAAGGCAGCCAGCACATGAGCATGAGTTTCATGTCAAATGATCCTCTCTATCATTATGTTTGAACGTATGAACTTGCCCTGTGATTTCGCATGCCTGAGCGCCCCACAGCTGACTCAGAAGAAATTCCTGAGGTTGTTTGCTATGTCAAGAGGAATCATCCCCATTCTGGCCAGCAAGCAGGGACCAATGCTTTGATCTGATTACAGAACTTACTGTAATTGGTGGAGTGCTAAAATTAAGCCTGACAACAGCTTACAGGGGCAGAAGGATTTGTCCCATGGACCAAGGGGCTTCCCAGAGACACACACACAGGCAGGAAACCAGTGAGGCTGAACTTGGGCAAAGATGCCATTTCAGAACAGATATGAAAAATGTGCAGGATGAGCTTGTGAAGGATGGGTGGGGCTATGGTGGTGATCTGAGCATGCGATATTATGAAAAGGCTCGGAGGGGAGGGAGATGTTTTCCCAGGAGATGGAGATCTGAAGAGATTGCTGAAGAGATACTGTATTTGTCACAGCGAGAAAAATCAGTATGTTGGCATTTGGACTCCAGTGACAGGGATGAAAATGAGATTCTGTGAAAGATGTATCAGAGTCAATAGGCAGGGCTTGGCTGTGGCAGGAGGGATGAAACAACCAAATGGAGACAAGTTGCTACAGAAAGTGAGATGGACATAATTGTCTCAAACCGAGGGTGCGCCCATGTAGGGGGCACGGGGTGCTCAGCAGAAAGCGGGGTGAGCTCTGAGCAGCTGGTGGGGCCTCCTGGTGAGAACGCTGGGGGACAGTTGGATGATTACTGCCCAGAGGGAGACAGTGACTTTGGGGTGTGTATGGCCATTGGAGCCCGCACCGGGCTCGATTTTTGTTTTATACCTTTACATAGCTCAGTGTGACCTCCTTACTCTGTACAGCTATTACATGTGACTCAGACGAACCACGGGTGAGAAGGTTTGTACTTGTGCCATATTTCAGTAGAGCTCTATTAACTAAAAATAGAGTGTGAACCAGCTGTGGTTTACCCGAGGCCAGCCCGTGTGTGACTCCTGGATTCCTGTTTATCAACAGGCTGTGACTCAGTGCATCTCAAACAACTCGGATCCGTTCTTATTGGTGTGTCAGCCCAAGAATGCCCATCTCACACAGGGCCATTGGTAAGTGCTGAATCATGATAATACCAATCATTCTTCCACCCCCAAGGCAAGTACACAGAAGAACTCCAAAAGCATCGAGTCATTGCCCACACAAGGCTCTAACGAGGTAGGAGCGGGCAGGAGCTAGTTCCCTCTGTTCTCTGGAGGGGTGAAGACACAGGTTCAGTGAATCACCGGGAATCGGATGAGAATGACATCTTCCCTCCATCTCACCTATCACAAAAACTGGATTTTCTCAGCCGTGATCTTATTTTCTGTATGAATAATGTGCCCTGAAATCTGTATTCTGAGACCACTGCTCAATCCAATCTCAGGGAGCTTCTAACAGGCACTAAATGGAAATAGAACCTCTTTCAGGGGCAGAAAGATCACTTCTTAGCGGAAAATAAATCCTTAATGGGAAACACAGCCTGCGGCTGCTGAGGGTTTGAGGAATACAAGGTCTCTGGGGGATTCTTGAATTAGTTCACACACATGTGTACACACACACACACACACACACACACACACACACACACAATCTTTCCCCAAAACTGTTAAAAAGTTCATACAGAGATATAAGAGCTGACAGTCATGTGGAGAGCCCTGGGATCTGATTTCATGAGCTACCTTCAAGATCATTTGAGAGTCAATTAAAAAAAAACCCTGCCATACGACAGGGGACATCCTTGGAGCAAGGAGAGAAAAATGGAAAGCTCATCACCAGACAGACACGTGAATGTGGAATTTTAGAGAGAAAAAATGGCCAAGTGCCAGTACTTAAAAGAACAAATGATGCCTTTTAGGCCACTGAAGCCTGGGGCAAAGCTAATGGTTTAGGGAAAGGTCACCTTGCCAGTAATGGCTGTGGTCAAAACTGGGTTCAGTTTAGCAAAAGACAAGATCATTATCCCCAAACCTCTTTAGAAAATAGTACTACCCGATTATAAAGGAAGATGATATTTTTATTATTTTAAATTAGTTTTCAGATGCTGTTCAGGCCTCTTCAAATAGCTTCCTTTCAGCTTTCCCAGCTCCTGCCCTATCTACAATTCTATGTGAACAACGGGTGCTGAGACCTGTATTAAGTGACTCCATGCTTGGCTCATCTCAGAAGGCCTGTCGTAGACATTTGGGGCAAAACTACTACTCTGAGGTGTCAGTAGCTCATTTTTCTAGGAAAATAGATCCATAGTTAAAAAAACCCATCTCCTAATGCAGCTGATATTTCCAGTCCCCATATGCTTTCTGGGGAGAAGACCTCTTGTTGATTATTGCAAAGATATGCCAGAGATAACAGAAATCCTGCCTGTATTTAGTTCCCAGAGAGAAACCTTAACGCTATTCATAAGTTTTTGTGTGCTTTTGGTCCTTTTTGTTGTTTTTTTAGGCTATTTATGACCAACAGGGATTCCATCACCTATAAGCTCACCATGTAAGAGCTCTTTGCTGTAAAATACCAAACAAGTGGAAGAAAAGTGAAAACTTAGATCTTCTAGGAGTTTTCCACACCTTTACTTGGCATATAATAGCACAGACGTGGGCCGTTTGCATGATCTTCTGATTTTATACCTCTGTCCCTGCCCACCACTGGAATGGATGCTCTCCTGTGGAAAGGCAGGGCTGTAAGACCCCCAAGAGATGACTTGGTCCAGATGTGTCATGAGTCACTCAGATCTCAAGAGGGTAAGGACACACCTGCCTGGGTTTAAGACAACTCAGTCTTCCTGTACCTGGGTGTCTCTGTCCGTAAAACAGGGACCTACCTGTATTAGTACCTACCTCCTGTGACTGTTGGGAGAGTTCAACAGGCTTTTTAACAAGTGCACAGATGTGTGGGACATAGTTCGCTGCTGTCACCGTCATCACTTTAACTACAATTAGTGTCTCACTTAACTACCGATTTATATTTAGGCATCTCTTTCGGTAATTTTCTGGGGCTCTGGAGTACCATTTTGGCCTACCGCTCCCTTTGTTTTCCTTGGGAGTCTGTGTTGTGCAGAACATGAGTGCTGCTATGGAAATAAAATAGAACTTCAAAGCCTAAAAACGGCCGCTCGTTTGTTTAATATGTAGCATCAACTATTGACAAATAGTCAAAGTTCCCCTGCCTGGGTCAAACTTTGCTTTTCAGTATCATGAACGAGGGTTTCACTGATAAACTACGGCTAAGTCAGAACGTGGGTATTTGCATAAACACACTTGGCCCAACTCATATGTGAAGATGGCTTCTAAGTGCCAGAAGAGCATCTGAATAAACTTTCTAGAGCAAGTGGACCACAGCTATTTCGAGTGCATCGGCATCCTCCTGTCTCAGTCCCCACGCAGGCGCTGCGGGGACCACAGTTCTTTCTTTCTTGGCCAAGAAACAGCTATAAAGAGAGTGGATTATAAAGGCCCAAGTCTTTTTTTTTTTAAACATTTTTATTGGAGTATAGTTGCTTTACAATGTGGTATTAGTTTCTGCTGTATAACAAAGTGAATCACCTATACGTATACATATATACCCATATGCTTGGCCAAGAAACAGCTATAAAGAGAGTGGATTATAAAGGCCCAAGTCTTTTTTTTTTTAAATATTTTTATTGGAGTATAGTTGCTTTACAATGTGGTATTAGTTTCTGCTGTATAACAAAGTGAATCACCTATACGTATACATATATACCCATATCCCCTCCCTCTTGCATCTCCCTCCTACCCTCCCTATCCCACCCCTCTAGGTGGTCACAAAGCACCAAGCTGATCTCCGTGTGCCACGTGGCTGCTTCCCACTAGCTATCTGTTTTACATTTGGTAGTGTATATATGTCCATGCCATTCTCTCACTTCATCCCAGCTTACCCTTCCCCCTCCATGTCCTCAAGTCCATGCTCTATGTCTGCATCTTTATTCCTGTCCTGCCCCTAGGTTCTTCAGAACCATTTTTTTTTTGTTAGATTCCATATGTATGTGTTAGCATACTGTATTTGTTTTTCTCTTTCTGACTTACTTCACACTGTATGACAGACTCTAGGTCCATCCAGCTCACTACAAATAACTCAATTTCGTTTCTTTTTATGGCTGAGTAATACTCCATTGTATATAGGCGCCACATCTTCTTTATCCATTCATCTGTCGATGGACACTTAGGTTGCTTCCATGTCCTGGCTATTGTAAATAGAGCTGCAGTGAACATTGTGGTACATGACTCTTTTTGAATTATGGTTTTCTCAGGGTATAGGCTCAGTAGTGGGATGGCTGGATCATATGGTACTTCTACTTTTACTTTTTTAAGGAACCTCCATACTGTTCTCCATAGTGGCTGTATCAATTTACATTCCCGCCAACAGTGCAATAGGGTTCCCTTTTCCCCACACCCTCTGCAGCATTTATTGTTTGTAGATTTTTTGATGATGGCCATTCTGACAGGTGTGAGGTAATACCTCATTGCAGTTTTGATTTGCATTTCTCTGATGATTAGTGACGTTGGGCATCCTTTGATGTGTTTGTTGGCAATCTGTATATCTTCTTTGGAGAAATATCTGTTTAGGTCTTCTGCCCATTTTTGGATTGGGTTGTTTGATTTATGATATTGAGTGGCATGAGCTGTTTGTAAATTTTAGAGATTAATCCTTTGTCTGTTGCTTCATTTGCAAATATTTTCTCCCATTCTGAGGGTTGTCTTTTCATCTTGTTTATGGTTTCCTTTGCTGTGCTAAAGCTTTTAGGTTTCATTAAGTCCCATTTGTTTATTTTTGTTTTTATTTCCATTTTTCTAGGAGGTGGGTCAAAAAAGGGTCTTGCTGTGATTTATATCATAGAGTGTTCTGCCTGCGTTTTCCTCTAAGAGTTTATAGTGTCTGGCCTTACATTTGGGTCTTTAATCCATTTTGAGTTTATTTTTATGTATGGTGTTAGGGAGTGTTCTAATTTCATTCTTTTACATGTAGCTGTCCAGTTTTCCCAGCACCACTTATTGAAGAGGCTGTCCTTTCTCCACTGTATATTCCTGCCACCTTTATCAAAGATAAGGTGACCATATGTGCATGGGTTTATCTCTGGGCTTTCTATCCTATTCCATTGATCTATCTTTCTGTTTTTGTGCCAGTACCATACTGTCTTGATTACTGTAGCTTTGTAGTATAGTCTGAAGTCAGGCAGCCTGATTCCTCCAGCTCCATTTTTTGTTCTCAAGATTGCTTTGGCTATTCGGGGTCTTTTGTGTTTCCATACAAATTGTGAAATTTTTTGTTCTAGTTCTGTGAAAAATGCCAGTGGTAGTTTGATAGGGATTGCATTGAATCTATAGATTGCTTTGGGTAGTAGAGTCATTTTCACAATGTTGATTCTTCCAATCCAAGAACATGGTATATCTCTCCATCTGTTTGTATCATCTTTAATTTCTTTCATCAGTGTGTGTCTTATAGTTTTCTGCATACAGGTCTTTTGTCTCCTTAGGTAGGTTTATTCCTAGGTATTTTATTCTTTTTGTTGCAGTGGTAAATGGGAGTGTTTCCTAAATTTCACTTTCAGATTTTTTATCATTAGTGTATAGGAATGCCAGAGACTTCTGTGCATTAATTTTGTATCCTGCTACTTTACCAAATTCATTGATGAGCCCTAGTAGTTTTCTGGTAGCATCTGTAGGATTTCTATGTATATCATGTCATCTGCAAACAGTGACAGCTTTACTTCTTCTTTTCCTATTTGGATTCCTTTTATTTCTTTTTCTTCTCTGATTGCTGTGGCTAAAACTACCAAAACTATGTTGAATAATAGTGGTGAGAGTGGACAACCTTGTCTTGTTCCTCATCTTAGAGGAAGTGGTTTCTTTCAGTTTTTCGCCATTGAGGATGATGTTGGCTGTGGGCTTGTCATATACGGCCTTTATTATATTGAGGAAAGTTCCCTCTACACCTACTTTCTGCAGGGTTTTTATCATAAATGGGTGTTGAATTTTGTCGAAAACTTTTTCTGCATCTATTGAGATGATCATATGGTTTTTCTCCTTCAATTTGTTAATATGGTTTATCACATTGATTGATTTGCGTGTATTGAAGAATCCTTGCATTCCTGGAATAAACCTCACTTGATCATGGTGCATGATCCGTTTAATGTGCTGTTGGATTCTGTTTGCTAGTATTTTGTTGAGGATTTTTGCATCTATGTTCATCAGTGATATTGGCCTGTAGTTTTCTTTCATTGTGATACCCTTGTCTGGTTTTGGTATCAGGGTGATGGTGGCCTCATAGAACGAGTTTGGGAGTGTTCCTCCCTCTGCTATATTTTGGAAGAGTTTGAGAAGGATAGGTGTTAGCTCTTCTCTAAATGTTTGATAGAATTCGCCTCTGGAGCTATCTGGTCCTGGGCTTTAGTTTGTTGGAAGATTTTTAATCACAGTTTCAATTTCAGTGCTTGTGATTAGTCTGTTTATATTTCCTATTTCTTCCTGGTTCAAACTTGGAAGTTTGTGTTTTTCTAGGAGTTTGTCCATTTCTTCCAGGTTGTCCATTTTATTGGCATATCATTGCTTGTAGTAATCTCTCATGATCCTTTGTATTACTGCAGTGTCAGTCGTTATTTCTTCTTTTTCATTTCTAACTCTGTTGATTTGAGTCTTTTCCCTTTTTTTCTTGATGAGTCTGGCTAGTGGTTTATCAATTTTGTTTAATTCTTAAAGAACCAGCTTTTAGTTTTATTGATCTTTGCTATCGTTTCCTTCATTTCTTTTTCATTTATTTCTGATCTGCTTTTATGATTTCTTTTCTTCTGCTAACTTTGGGGGTTATTTTGTTCTTCTTTCTCTACTTGCTTTAGGTGTAAGGTTAGGTTGTTTATTTGAGATATTTCTGGTTTCTTGAGGTAGGATTGTATTGCTATAAACGTCCCTCTTAGAACTGCTTTTGCAGCATCCCATGGATTTTGGGTCATCGTGTTTTCATTGTCATTTGTTTATAGGTATTTTTTGATTTTCTCTTTGATTTCTTCAGTGATCTCTTGGTTATTTAGTAGTGTATTGTTTAGCCTCCATGTGTTTGTATTTTTTACAGATTGTTTTCCTGTAATTGATATTTAGTCTCATAGCATGGTAGTCAGAAAAGACACTTGATAAGATTTCAATTTTCTTAAATTTACAAAGGCTTGCTATGTGACCCAAGATATGATCTATCCTGGAGAATGTTCCATGAGCACTTGAGAAGAAAGTGTATTCTATTGTTTTTGGATGGAATGTCCTGTAAATATCAATTAAGTCTATCTTGTTCAATGTATCATTTAAAGCTTGTGTTTCCTTATTTGTTTTCATTTTGGCTGATATGTCCATTGGTGAAAGTGGGGTGTTAAAGTCCCCTACTATGAATGTGTTACTGTCGATTTCCCCTTTTATGGCTGTTAGTATTTGCCTTATGTATTGAGGTGCTCCTATGTTGGGTGCATAAATATTTACAATTGTTATATCTTTTTCTTGGATCGATCCCTTGATCATTATGTAGTGTCCTTCTTTGTCTCTTGTAATAGTCTTTGTTTTAAAGTCTATTTTGTCTGATATGAGAATTGCTACTCCAGCTTTCTTTTGATTTCCATTTGCATGGAATATCTTTTTCCATTCCCTCACTTTCAGTCTGCATGTGTCCCTAGGTCTGAAGTGGGTTTCTTGTAGACAGCATATATACAGGTCTTGTTTTTGTATCTGTTCAGCCTGTCTACCTTTTGGTTGGAGCATTTAATCCATTTACATTTAAGGTAGTTATTGATATGTATGTTCGTATTACCATTTTCTTAAGTATTTTGGGTTTGTTATTGTAGGCCTTTTCCTTCTCTTGTTTTTCCTGCCTAGAGAAGTTCCTTTAGCACTTGTTGTAAAGCTGGTTTGGTGGTGATGAATTCTTTTAGCTTTTGCTTTTCTGTAAAGTTTTAATTTCTCCATCAAATCTGAATGAGATCCTTGCTGGGTAGAGTAATCCTCATTGTAGGTTTTTCCCTTTCATCACTTTAAATATGTCCTGCCACTCCCTTCTGGCTTGCAGAGTTTCTGCTGAAAGATCAGCTCTTAACCTTATGGGGATTCCCTTGTGTGTTACTTGTTGTTTTTCCCTTGCTGCTTTTAATATTTTTTCTTTGTTTTTAACTTTTGATAGTTTGATTAGTATGTGTCTTGGCATGTTTCTCCTTGGATTTATCCTGTATGGGACTCTGCGCTTCCTGGACTTGACTGACTATTTCCTTTCCCATATTAGGGAATTTTTCAACTATAATCTCTTCAAATATTTTCTCAGTCCCTTTCTTTTTCTCTTCTTCTTCTTGGACCCCTTAATTTGAATATTGGTGCATTTAATGTTGTCCCAGAGGTCTCTGAGACTGTCCTCAATTCTTTTCATTCTTTTTTCATTTTTCTGCTCTGTGGTAATTATTTCCACTATTTTATCTTTCAGGTCACTTATCCGTTCTTCTGCTTCAGTTATTCTGCTATTGATTCCTTCTAGAGAATTTTTAAAATTCATTTATTGTGTTGTTCATCATTGTTTGTTCGCTCTTTAGTTCTTCTAGGTCCTTGTTAAACGTTTCTTGTATTTTCTCCATTCTGTTTCCAAGATTTTGTGTCATCTTTACTATCATTACTCTGAATTTGTTTTCAGGTAGACTGCCTATTTTCTCTTCATTTGTTTGGTCTGGTGGATTTTTACCTTGCTCCTTCATCTGCGGTGTGTTTCTCTGTCTTCTTATTTTGCTTACCTTACTGTGTTTGGGGTCTCCTTTTCGCAGGCTGCACATTCGTAGTTCCCACTGTTTTGGGTGTCTGCCCCCAGTGGCTAAGTTTGGTTCAGTGGGTTGTGTAGGCTTCCTGGCGGATGGGACTGGTGCCTGTGTTCTGGTGGATGAGGCTGGATCTTGTCTTTCTGGTGGGCAGGACCACATTCAGTGGTGTGTTTTGGGATGTCTGTGACCTTATTATGGTTTTAGGCAGCCTCTCTGCTAATGGGTGGGGTTGTGTTCCTGTCTTGCTAGTTGTTTGGCACAGGGCAGCCAGCACTGTAGCTTGCTGGTCATTGAGTGGAGCTGGGTCTTAGCGTTGAGATGGAGATCTCTGGGAGAGCTTTCGCTGTTTGATATTATGTGGAGCCGGGAGGTCTCTGGTGGACCAATGTCCTGATCTTGGCTCTCCCACCTCAGAGGCACAGGCCTGACACCTGGCCAGAGCACCAAGACCCTGTCAACCACACGGCCGCTACTGTTGGAGGGTCTCCTGCAGAGGTGGGTGGTGGCTGTGGCTTACCGCAGGGCCAAGGACACTGGCAGCAGAACTTCTGGGAAGTAGTCCTTGGCATGAGCCCTCCCAGAGTCTGAGGCCCAAGTCTTGAAAGCCAACACTGTCAAGGCAGAGCGCTGGGTACTGCAGCGTCCTCAGAGGCAGCGCCAGAAGCGGCTGGGAAGCAGGGGGGTTTGCTCTGGCCTCTCCAGATGCCCTGAAACCACTTCTGCTCTCCTTCTGTGCTGTTCTGTGTCCCCATCTGATGGCCCCTCAGGAAGTGCCCAGGCACTGCATCTGCTCTGAGCCCATTTTCCATCTAAAGAGACTTGCTTTCTTGCCTGTCTTCTTATGACTCTGCAGTTGGCTAGTTACTACTGATAAACTCAGTCTAGTTACCATGAATTTTGCACGCACTTGTGTGTATGTATGTGTTTGTCCATGTGCATGTGGGGGTGTGTGTGCATGTATGTGTGTGTGTATGCATAGAAGCACAAGTGCAGGTGTTGCAAAAGATGTTAGTGGTTGAGCTTGTTAAACTCCCAGATTCGATTTAAATTTTAGCAAACGTTGGTGATGACCTAATTCCAAAAAGAGAGTCCTGGGCACAGAGTCAGGACCAGTGGGGAAAGTTGCCCAAGGAATTTGTTTCCTCTGTCTCTCAAGTCCTGCAACATCGATATGAGTGGCCTGAATATTATGTTGGCTTTGAAAATAATATTAGAGAGAAAATGATGCGTAGGCCAAATCCAAAGGTCCTGATTGACCTAAACTTCATGACTAGTGATTTAAAAAATTAAAATGCTTATTGTTGGAAGAGGACTTCAAGACGTAGGGGAGACACATAGTGGCAGAGTTTTGAAAGCTTTCGATCTTACTTTATGCATTAACATTACTGAAGAAAATCCTAGCGGCCACAGTGGCTGGGCTGTCTTGCACCTCTTACCACCCGGACATCTGGCTGAGCCCGAGCCGAGTAGCTTGAAAAGGTACTTGGCCTCCTGCCAACTCCTGCATCTCTGGTTAAGAACCGACTCACCTGGACCAAGCGGTGCTGAGTCCTAGTTCTGCCACTCACCAGCTCTCTTAGTTTCCTAAATCTGTAAAACAGTGACAGTACTACCTAATTCGCAGTGTCGTTGAGATGAGTTGACAATACAGGTACATGGCCAGGTGCATTGCAGGCTTACCTAAAATGTTAGTTTCACTTCCCACGTAGCCAGTTTCCTCATGGTAGAAATGGGGCTTTGACTTACTCAAGATTTATTCCAGATCAGCGCAGATATTTCTATGTACCAGTACAATAGAAATTGACAGAATTTTACCAATGATGGCTGATAGACAAAGTTAATCCTCAACAAAGTCGGTTTATCACCCCTGCTTTTTCTGGAAAGGCAGAGGCCAGGATTCGTGGTATTAGGGTAGATGTGAGCTTTCAGGCTGTCAACTTGTAACAAATTATGTCCAACACAAGTATGGTAATTTTGTGACAATTTTTACTCTGCGGGAAGTTGAGATGAGATGACCGAATGTATGATTTTCGTGTTTCAACTTTTCTGCACCACCTTTTTATCTTTAAATAGAGAATAATGTACAAACAAAATGGTTAGGTACTCTTTTTTTATTCCCACTTTTCTTCTGTGAGATCTCTTCAAAACCTCTTGGTCTTCAAGCGGTCTACAAAGTGCTGCTTTCAAATATTAAGAGCCAAAGTTTCAATTGGCCTTCTTTCCCTTGCCTCCCGTTATTTACGGGTGCTGATTCTAAATGCTAAACTTCCAATTTACTTGTGTAATTACCCAATTTATATGCATAAAAGGGTTGCCACTCACAAAAATTAATGCAGCCCAAAGTACTGCAGGTAAGGCCAGTTCAAATGTGATTCTCACTTAACATATTCAGGCCTGGCCGGGAACTCCACTGGCTAGATTATTTTAGTTACCACATCTCTTAATTTTATATCAGTGCCATGATGGGGTCCTGTTCTGAGTGCCCACGGAGGGATTTGGATTGGATCTTGTAGGTGGCGGGGAACTTTGGTGGGTTCTTCAGGAGGGTGATATAATGGAACTGGAATTTTTGCGAAATGAATTTGTTCACCTCTGCAGGGTGATTGGCAGATCCTGAGGTCTGGAGACACAAGAGGAGGCCATCACCAGTGAAACCATGTGGGCTGGAAACCATGGCCTGGGGATCTGGAAGGGAAATGCATCTGGCGGGTAGTGGGTGGATAAAGAAGTTTAGTGATGGCTTAATATTCATGCTGACTGAGATGACTCTAATAGTCCCAAGTTGCCCAAGAAAATAATACAGGCCTTTGACTGGAAGGGGAGGTGATTTAGGAATTCCTGCTAGGGAATAGGTAGTAAGCTTGGTAACAGCATGGTCTTTGGTGGCAGGGACCACATCTCCATTCCTGTGTTCCCTGTATTTTATATAGTGTTATGACCTGAGTGCATAGATGCTCAATAAAAACTCTGATGGATAATTGACTGAATAACCTGTGAACATCTGAATTATATAATCACAAGACAAAGCAGGTCCAGGATGGCTGGTTCAGGGTTTTTGCCATTGAAGGTTTACACAACTGACAATTTTCACTGTATAAGATGGCCAGTTAATAGAAGACATGCTTAAACAGCCTGTTCCAGAAATCTGGTAGACTTCTATTTCTCCAGCTTCCTTGATGTGCTGTCTGTATGTGGCTGGGTTGCAGGTTTCCCCTCACTCTGCTATTAGGCAAGCAGTGAGAGAAAGTAGAACTCAGGGTCTCTAAACCTGGGTTGGTATGGTTGTGTTAGGAGACAGGAGGGAACCTATGTCACCTGGGAGCCACATGGATTGAATGTTCTAAAGTCACACTCATGAAGTCCCCTGAACACCGTTCTGCATCTGGACTGTGCTGGCTGGGGCCCAGTGATGACAGGAACCCTGGCTGCTCATCAGATGACAACCAAGTGGACGCCATAAGCCCTGAAGTTATGCAACACTCATATCTGCCCTGAGTTCACATCTATTAAAAGCTGCTTGATACTAGAGTAAGTTCTATCTTTGGACCTGGCAAGCCATTTAGGAAGGCAAGAGTCCAAAGACAGAGGCTTGAAATGGCCACGAATTTGGATTTGCTTTTCCAGTGGCCTGCAAAGAGGAAATCTCCCTTTTTCTGCCCTCCCTGTTCTCTCATCTCTTTCTTTTTGGTTCACCACCCTGTGGGCCTGGTGCTCATTTATTCAACAATCTGTATAAATTTAACATCAAATGATTAATGATTTCCCTGCCAAATTTAAGGAGACAATTGCACTCAAACCCCTCTGATATCAATGGCATATTTAAAAGTCTAATTTAACAGTAACATACTTGGCTTTTTGATTCCTTTTGATTTGCCTTACCTTTTTTCTTCAACTTAGGAGATTTTTCAGCTACAGTCTTTTCAGATTCTTCCTGACTCTCAGTGTATGTAGGCGCCCTGGGCACCTTTATTTATCTATCTTTTTTGAAGATTTTTTTTTTTAATTGAAGTAAAGTTGGTTTACAATATTATGTTGCTTATATATTTTATATATAGTAGTGTGCACCTGTTAATCCCAGACTCCTAGTTTATCTGTCCCCCCTTTCCCCTTTGGTGACCATAAGTGTGTTTTCTATGCCTGTGAGCCTATTTCTGTTTTGTAAATAAGTTCATTCGTATCATTTTCTTTCAGATTCCACATATAAGTGATATCATATGATATTTGTCTTTCTCTCCCTGACTTACTTCACTTAGTATGATAATCTCTAGGTCCATCCATGTTGCTGTAAATAGCCTTCTTTCTTTCTTTATTATTGCTGAGTCCCTGGGCTGATTTAGGAGGGAACATGGTAGTGAGAAGGTCAGAATGTGCCCTTTCTGCTCTGGCAAGACAAAGATGTTCGCATGACTGGCGCTGCTAAAAGCAGGCTCCTCTACTGGCCTGTTTATCTTCACGGGTCACGTTTGAGGAATTCTTTCTATCCCAAGTCTCCTGATAGGGAAAGTGAATTCCAAACCCGAGGCCAATACTTTGAAAGGTTATGGGAAAAATAAATACTTTAGTGTCTGAAAATAATCCTTTCTTGCTACAAGAAAAATATATCTATTAATAAAATAAAAATTGTTGTGCAAATATTTCTTCAAAGAGAGGCAATAAAAATGACAAGGCGCTTTACACGAAGGCCTCCAGCCCATGGTAAATGTCCTGAGTTGCTACAAATGCTGTATTAAGCCCAGAGTAAAGTGCTTGTCGGACATGAGATTATCAGTCATGGGCTCGGGGAAGCAGGGTTTGAGCAGAGGGGTTCCCAGCTCGTAGAAAAGCCAAGCCAGAGATGGGCCTCCTCAGTGCATTTGCCTGACTCCTAACTCCTTTGCTTCCAGAAGGTCTGAGTGAGAAGGGAATGGAAAGAAATGACTGGAGGGTCTAGGTTGCACCTGGTATATAAACAAAATTCAGGGTCGTCAGTACCTCTGGCCACTTTCTAGGCTCTAACAGCCAGAAAGCTTATTTTAAAATCTATAACTGGGAAAATATGAGATGTTAAATATCTACTCTTATTTTCCCTTTACCCTTCCCCTTCCTTTGGGTAGAGGGATATTTGAAACTGCTAAATATTTCAAAGGTAGTATTAAGGGATTAATAAACTGGAATTTTAAATTCCATAGGTCTAGATGTATCTTTAGATACTTCTAAGCCTTTAGAAAGGCTTCGGCTAGTTTGAGATACTTGGAGTTTGCACTTTTTAAGATAATGCAATTAGGAGTCAATGTCTTCAGGAGATGTGGAATGATAAAAACAAATCTTCATCTGTAAAACTAAAATTTTTTAAATACATATTTATTTTCGAACTGTAATATATGTGGATTGTAGAAGTGGAAAATAAGAAGAATATAAAGAAGAACCTTTTAATAGAACTATTCGTAATCCTACCACCTTTAATTATTTTGGGAGTCTGGCAGAGAAATACACATTCACATACACAAAGAAACTACGCTAGCATCATATTAAATATACAATTACATGCCCACTTCTTTCCATGTAACATTTTTTATCTTGAGCATTTACCATAACATTAGCTGTATATCAGAAATGCGGTTTTTAAAGACCGAACAGATTACTATCTCATAGGTATCCCAAAATTAATATTACCTCACTGTATGCCATTTAGTTTCCAATTTTAGTTATTATCAAGGTTTACCTCAATGAACAATTGTGTATGTGCTTGTGTGTAAATAGCTGGATAAATAGATCATTTTCTTAGAATAATGTCTAGGAGAAGAATTACTAGGTCAAAGATTATGAGCATTTTTGCAATCCAAGTTTGGATCCCAGGTCAGTTTTTCAAAGTCATCCGTGCCAGGAGTTACTGATTTGAGGCCAGTTTCCTTTGGCGAGGGGTGGTCCATCACAATGAGCAATTCCAATTTATGATGGGTATCATCCCATTTGGCAGACTCAAGCCTCTGTCAGCTCGGCAGCAGTGGGTTCCATCCAGGCCTGATTTTACCTCCACCTGCCCAGAGTTCATTTTGGACCCTGGAGGAAGGCCCGTCCATCCACAGTGAGCTCATCATGGGCAGAGGAAACAATGTTGGCCATTGAGATGCTGGCTGGAGGTATAAACTTTGTGCAGATGCTGCATCTCTCCTTCAATTCACCAGCTGCCCCTGGAGAGCCAAGTGAACTGCTTACCCCTCAAACGCCCTTCCTATCCATATGAGGGAGGAGGATAACGAATGTCTACTAGATGAAGCAATTTATCTTTAGAAAAATAAGAACTAATGTGGGAAGAGCATCTGTGGAAGGTGCTGTATTCTATTTTTGGCAAAATGTGAGCATCTATGGATAAATTGCTTTGTCTACAGCACATTCAGATTTTACCACCTGTGAATTCAATTGAGTCTGTACCTAAGTACTGGTTTGGGTAATATGCTCATTTATAAAGTTGGTGCCTGTGATTTATCCTTACAACAAAGAGGAGTTGGTTTTCTTTGGATTTTCAAAGTTAAAAACATGGTTATCTTACTTTAGGGTAGTTTAAAGTTTAAAGGAGGGCAGTGACCCAGGGTCATCGGTCACTTTGTGCAAACATCTGTTTTCCTCTGCGTCACAAAGAAACGTAGCCTCCCTGTTTTCAGTTATTACACTATTCTTGGGGCTTCAGGGAGTCCCCGTTCTAGCCACTGTTGGTTCCCCAGGCTGCCCTCAAACAGCAGCTCTGAAATGGCAGCCAGTGCGGAAGCCAGGTTTATCAGGCAACAGGGACAAAGAAAAGGACATGTGGGAGTGAAGCAGTTGGCAACGTCCATGTAAAGAACATTCAGGTGTTTAATAACTACGATTGCACTCGGAACCCCCATGGGAGGCATCCACACCTTCCAGACATCACTGTTTTGCCTCAGCACGTCAGTCTCTCTGTGGTTTGGGCTGGAACGTGATGGGTTTTTGGATGTGCGCTCTGTGAAAGGAGACATGGACAGTGCCTCCTTCATCTCCATCCTCAGAGCCCAGCACTTGGCGGAGCCCACACTGTGGCTAGGAATCCATGGGAAAGGGCCTTAACATAACAGGTATTTCCTATAGCATTTAGATTTGTACTAGGGAAAAAAAACTGGGAAGAGGTGCCTCTGCTGATCCTGTGGCTAGTTTTGTTCCCTCTAGTGAAGATGTGTATTAAAATTAAAGCAAAAATATTTTATAAAAAATACTTGCATTCCAGGAAAACTTCCTGTAGAACATCACATAGAATCCTCTTACTCCTTGTCATGGAATCAAGGAGTTGCTGTGGACCTTGAGAGATCTTCTCTCTGATCTGATGCCTTTCAGTAAGTGAATGGCCAAGTCACCCAGAACTGACCAGGCTTATACTTTGTTCCTAAAGAGCCCCATGATGATAGCAAGTATTGGCAAGTATGGGAGGAAATATGTTCTCACTAGACACTGCTGCCTATAAGTTGGTACTTTCAGCATTGTCTGTAATGGAAAAAATTAAAAACAGCTTAAATGTTGACAGTAAAGGAATAAACTCTTTAGATCCTTTTCATGGAATACTTTGTAAAAGGTGGATCAATATATACTGACATGGAAAGATAAGCAAGTTGAATATTTTCGAAATGAAAAATATAGAATAATATGTATAGTAGGATAGTATCTGTCATATATAAATAGAATGCTCCCCACTAGATACATGTACTGGGTGTGGGTGTGTGTGTGAATGTAAGTAAAAGATCTGGAAAAGTACAGAGAAAATTAACTATTGTGTTGCACACATTTTGAAACAGAAATTAGGTGTGGGGGGAGAAGCGTGGTCTAGGGGAACCTCAGCTTTATTTGTAATGTTTAAATTTTGGATAACTAGTGTTTATTTATTACTTGTATAGTTCATTTATTTATTGCTTATAATGTACTTTTGATATTACACTATTACTAGGATTTACATATTACATATTTATTCTTGTATATATTTTTTAATAAGGTAGAAGAAAATCTCTTGAGAGCAAGGTAGACAGCAAGCGCTCACTACGTACGTGTTGTCATAGAGATCGCCAGATGCGGTACATCATTTTAGCGTGTCGCATCCTGGATCGCAGACCTTCTTCCGTTGTCAAGTTGAAATCTTTCCCATTTTAGCTTTGAACTGATGCTTATTTTTCCGGGTTTGCCCTCCTGTTGGGCATTTTGAAAATTGAGAGAACGCGATCGGCATTTCCAGGCTGTGGCCAACCCTCCGACAGGCCTGCCTTCAACTTAAGCCAGCTTTGCCTTCTCCCTGGAGGGCAGAGTGTTCTCATCTCTGCTCACACAGCTACTGGAGGGTGGTTGTGTTCACTGGCTGTGCTCACTTGAATGTGAACGCAGGCGCCTGTGCAGTGTTAGCCTCCGGACTCCTGGTCTGTCCACATCTTATCAGTGGCACACAGGAATGGTCCCTGTTGGCTGAGAGGAAAACATTAAGATTTATTTTTCTTTTTGAAGGTGATTGACCCCGGGAAAGATCACCTGGGAGTGAGGTGGTTATGGAC
>NW_006799027.1:727234-730509 GCF_000442215.2 Lipotes vexillifer | reverse complement strand
GAAAGAGTGCCCAGTACAGAATGTGAGCTGTCAAACTATCCTGGGGACAATTAGTTCTCTGCGGCTCCTCGCATATCAATACAGATGTGCAAATTTAGAGGTTTAACAACTCAAGCCAAACATACTTATCTACCCACAGTGGGGAAAAATGTTCACAGTAGATTATGTGAACTGTCGATCCAAGTTCTTTTTAACACATGAAAACAGCTGTCTTACTTTTCTCACAAGTCAGCAGCCTGTAGATTTCTATTACCTGAGTCAAATTTAACACAATTTTTTTTTTTAAGTGATGAGCTTTATGATGAGAGACAAATAGAAAATTCCATCTTTGGAATCCTAACTCAGGTAAGATGGTTCTTTGGGACGCTAGTCCACTATCTTCTTTGCTAGCTTTCTGAACAAAGTCACTATTCTTTGTGACTCTCAACTTATTGGCCTATTGTGTGGTGAGCAGTACGAGCTTGGACTTAGTAACAAGGAGTCATCCATAGACATTCATAGATAGAAAGAGTTAGTGCACAATTGAATAAATGAATGAGAGGATGGAAGTCTTTCACTAAATTAATATGCTGAAGCTTCTCAACCTGTTGTTTTTCACGGGCTGAAAGAACAGCGGGAGAAGATGCCTGGGTGGGTGGTGCAGCCCCGGAGGCAGGCATGCCCTCTGGGATCTGAGGGGGGCATCTCTCCCTTTACAGGAAGAACAGCTGGTACTTCTTCCACTGCTTGGTTAAGAAGAAATTCTTTTCAGAAATCATGAAGGGTTTTGTCTTTATTAAGTTATGGATTTTTTTACGTTTGCATATTTCTGTTGTTTTCTTTTTCTTTTTTTTTTTTTTTTTAACTCTAGGCTGTATCCATGGGATTTGTGGAACTAATTGGAAACAAAATTTCTGATACTCAATCCCGTCAGCCTTTTCCCACATGCTTGCTTCTTCAGAGGGACTAGAACCTTCTCCAACTTGTGGACAGTACAAATTGCAGCTTCACTTCAGAATCAGAACTAAACATGGGTTCCAGTTGGCTCTGTCAGCCCCAGGCAAAACTGGGTACACTGCCTTTGCACCCACCCTCTTATGATTGCCTCTTAGCTATTTCTGAGCTACGTGGAAACAACTGCTTGCACGTGTACACACAGGCATGCACACACATACACACAGAGGCATGCACAAATACCCATGCTTGTTTTCTATAGGGAAAATCATTCATTCCACTTCATGGAATGAGGAGTCTACCGGCACCACTGGCTCAGTCTGGAAGTGAAGGAGCTGAACCCCGTTTCAGTGCAAGGCAGTAGCCAAGGCTGCACAACTGAGCAGCCCAAGTATTTACCGTTGCATTTGTTGTTGATTTGGAAAACAAACAAATATGTGTTGACGTAAAGCAATATAAAAATTCGATTCAGGCATACTGACTTTTTCACACTTAGGCATCAGAGAGTAGCTGAGAAATGAGAGATTCAACCAGTGATGGATGTGTGCCAGCCCCTGGTTGTAAAGCACATTTGAAGGCTTCTCGTCTCAAGTGTCTATCACTGTTTTTAGCACAAAACGAGTGCTCTGGTTGGTGCTTTGAATGTCTTAAGGGGAGTGGACGAGCACAGATGCTTGTGTTTCAGTACCTTTTTTCCTCCTCGAGCCCTTTGCTCTATCAGGATACACACAAAGGGATCTCCACAAGAGATCCATCCCCACCACCTCTGGCTTCACCAGACACCCAGCAGAGGCAAGTGAACTACAGCCCCTGACCCAGGACAGCCCATAACTCAGGGTAAATTGGAAATGGTGGGAAGTCTGAGAAGCCACTGTTTTGGTGCCGATTTCCCAAATACAGATGCTGCTGCTTTTTGATAGATGAATTAGCCTGCGGACTCCCAATCTTTGGGTAACTGCCAATACTTTATCACCGGGGTTCTGCTATCCTCTCCTTGTCTTCTAAAAGCTTATAATTTAGACCCATGAGCTAGAATGTGAGGAGAATTAAAATTATTGTTATCTCTTGAGATAGTTTATAAAAATGTGAGTTTTCTGTTATATTCACTGTCATCCTCCCATCCTGGGACCACGTCAGGGTGACCAAGAGCTGACTGCCATCTTTCTGTAGTGCAGGAAGAGCTGCCATCCAGTGAAAGTGGGTGTCGTTTGTTACAGGTGTTCTTTGTATGTATAGGAAACAGTATGGTCCCCAAATCACACGCAACTGTTATTTCATGCACTGAGTGAACGGAGTAATTATAGGTTCTGAAGAGACAGGGATTGTGGATTGAAGCCGCCTTAGTTTGGGCTTTCTTTTTGTGGAAGTGTTTTAATTATATCTTTAATGGCCTAGAATTCACAATAAACTGGAAAGGCAACACATTGATATTCTTTCTGGGGATGTATTGGCTGACTGTATTTGTTTTGTAAAATGATACAAGGAAATGGTGAAAAGGCTATAAATACTTGGGAGGAGATGCTTATCTCCCTCTGAAAGGGGCAGATTTCTAACATCAGGGTGAACCCTGATGTGTATGTAGCATTTTAGGTTGTTTTTGGGGAGGGGCCTAGCACCCTTTTTCAGTTTTCAGCGTCTGAGAGGTGGATTTCTCATGTTGGTCTTCTAACAAACATTGATTGTAGTCATCTTGCGTCGCTTCAGTAAGTCTAAGCTATAAAATAAAACAGGAAGGTTTGTACTGTTGGCATTTTCATAACGGGAAATAGTTGAAAAGCATTATCTTTTACCCAGACTTGAACTTTTAAAAATAAATTTAGAAGTTTTTTAAAAGTTTAGAAGGATATCATATTCCTCGAAAGGTTATAAACATGTTCCTTATTTCTTGAGCCATATAGAATGCATGATTAAATGAACTGAGAAAACATATAACAGTGCTTACAAAATTATTTTTATTGTGTTTGATGCATTAAGAAAGAAAGGATATTTTAAAATGGAGGCTGGTGATGACTTCCTTCCGGAGTCTCCTATGAGTGTGTTTATCAAATGCCGATCAACAAAGCAAATCTATGACTCAGTCATGTTAGTGCGGGAAAAAGTGGGTCAAAGCAATTACTTGGCCTTATATAGCTAAAAGGATTGGTTGAATGACCTAATTTTTTCACTGGCCAGTAGGTTTGGCATGATGCCCTGTAGCTATAGTCCACATTAGTTTTGGAGGCAGAGTAGACCCAAGACTGAAAAGACTCTCTGATTAGCTCCTTTGCTTTCTATATGTTTATTATTATTTTACTGCTTTTCTCTTTGTTGAGGACAATGTGATTCTCCCAAGCTCAGCAGGA
>NW_006799027.1:715965-727197 GCF_000442215.2 Lipotes vexillifer | reverse complement strand
CTCCCAACCTCAGCAGGAACAACTTACCTCCTGACACTCTCCCATAGCCTCATCCATGACAAGAGAACAGAGAAAAAAGTGAAAAAATTCCTCTTTATAGATTCATGGATTCTCTTTTTACTTGCTAGAATCATCTAACACCTACTAGGCTATCTCACTGGAGATTGAGTATTGGTTTATATAAAAGTGAAATTCAAGGGAGTATTACTATTCTGTTCAATTCTTAACACTGCGACATGGCACCCAGTTTGGTGACAATGTCCTGAGAGTCCTGATGTGACTCTTCTAGGCATCTAGTTGCATTATGAGGGGAACCCTCCTGGGGAAAGTCTCAGCCTAAGTAAGGTATGTATTGAGGCACGTGGAAGAACATTATTAAGGGCACTGTAACATCTGTCTCTCTAGTATCATTCACCCCAAACAGCAGTCCTAGGAAGAGAAAGCTATAATAAAAACCTCAATGACACAGAAAAGAGCTGTTTTCCTAAGAGTCCCGTAACAAACGCTAGGGGCAGCAGCCTCATGGCCAGCCTGAGAGCACAGCACCAGTGTAGACAGAGGGCACACTCTCCCTTTAAGCTTGTGGCTGGGATGTGAAACAGCTCCAGCAAAGGGCCTTCACCCCAGCACTGTAGCAGCACAGATATTTCTGGGCAGGTGCATTTTCATGGGCATTTCAGGCTCTGGTGCCATCTCAGAAGTACCACGGTGGCACTGGAGCCTTTAGGCACTGGTGGAAGGATCAGCCCACTGGCATCAACTGTGGCAACTTGTGTGTCTGTAACAACTAGAAGCATCTCAGCAAGAAGCCAGATTAAAGGACAATGGCAGGCACCACACAGTACCTGAGAGGACTCAGTCACCCAGGAAGTAACCTGCAGAGTCCCCTGGGAGGGAGCATGAGGGTTGGAGGAGCAGACCTTTCTGCATTTGTGTGGTCAGAGGAGAGTGGGGCGGAGAAATTCTGCTTTGTCACGATGAGAGTGACCTTACTGCTGTTCTTAGGCTGGGGGGGCGGCGGTGTCACCAAACGTGCACCGTGTTTCAAAGGTTCAGCCTGAGTTGCTCGGAGAGGCTATGGATTTCATGTATCCCAATCTGTTGGCAAGAAATACTTTTTGAAAATCCGAAGAGAAACTCTTTCAGTGCAGAGTTGCTGTCAAAACCGTGTTATCTTGTCAGCCGGGGTGTCAATTAAACCGGGCTTGAAGAAGCATGTTTGTAGCTCCCAATCATGTATGATCTCTTGGAATTTCAGGCAGCAATCCTCCACATACAGTGCATGCAGCATTTCTGTCATAATGTGAGAATGGGAATCATATGCTCTGCCTTCCTGAGGGGGAGAAAAATATTCTCTAATGTTTTCCAGAAATGACACTGTTTTTCATTATCTGGTGCATTTCATGTCTGTCGTTCAGCTCAGTACCTTGGATTCGCATCACAGTGGTTGTTTCCAGGGGCTGCACTGGGGTACCAGCGTTTTCCTCTGCTACAAGTTTGACAAGTACGTATCCATTTCTCTTGAGAAAACAAGACTAAATTCTTCTTCCCTGTCTCTCCACCTTACCTTCTGCCACCTCATTTATGCTATGACAAGTGTGTTAGCTCCACCTTGAAAACATATCCCCAGAAATACAAAATTGACATCGAAATAATGGATGTGGTTAAGGTACCACGAGCATTTTCTTTGCCATAGTTTACTGTTTAGACATCAACTTAGTTCTTGAAGGGATTTTGCAAAAATATAATCTCACAGTACGTTTCAAGACAGAAGGGGGCCATATGGTCTATCCAAACCCATCCACCTGTCTGTCCAATGTTTATAACATGGAATTCTTTTCTTCCTTGTCCAGCTCTTTGAATACACCCACAGTGCATGTTTCATTGTTGCCTTTGGTAGACTGTTCTGCACAATAATTATTCGCTGCATGAGGAAGGTGGGAACCTTTTTTTTTCTTCCTAAAAGCTGAAGGGGAAAAGGCTGACCATGACGCACTTGAATCTTATACTAGCAGGTGGGCAGTTAATTGGGAAATTAAAGCAACCTAACACTAATTTGCAGGCATTTTCAGATTTCATGCGTAATTGCCATGGAAAAGGTAACTTGGGGGCAGGCTCAGTGGAACTGGACAACAGACATTTCTAAATATGGCTGTGGCATTTGTGACATATGTTCTTTGCCTAGAGGTGTAAGCAAAAGAGAAGGGTTGTTCCTAGCGGTAAACTTTGAATCAGAAGATGTAGGACATTTTTCAAAGGAAAGTAAAAGCAAAGGGGGCTGCGGGTCTTCAGTGGAGTCAGACGTTCTCTCTGAGAGCTGCACGCTGTATTGCAGTGTTGGGTCGATGCAGGTGCTGTTGCCCGAGGCTGACTTTCTCTTCCCAAAGCCAAGAGAAAGCCCGTGCCTGCAATCTTGAGGGGAGAGTAGGCATTTTACCCTCTAGCAGCTTATGCAAGACCTATGACCATGGCTTGCACCTAACAGGCACTCAGCAAACAGAAGGTTTGGTGGAAATATGGAAGGTGTGGGCTTCCAAGGCCGTCTTGAAGGGAGTGTCCAGACTGAGACGTTTGAAGGACCTCATGTTCTAACTCAGCACTGGCGGCCACGATGAATGGCAAAAAATGTGTTCATTTTTGAATTTCTTCTCCTGTACATCTCTGTCCTCCTTACTGTTGACTCTTCCACCCCAGTTTTTTTTTTTTTTAAGTATCGTTTATTTATAATGTTGTATTAATTTCAGGTGTACAGCAAAGTGATTCAGTTATATGTATATATATGCATATATATATTCTTTGTCAAATTATTTTCCCTTATAGATTATTACAAAATATTGAGTATAGTTCCCTGTGCTATACAGTAGGTCCTTGTTGTTTATCTATCTTATATATAGTAGTGTATGTATGTTAATCCCAAACTCCTAATTTATCCCTCCCCTTCACCTTTCCCCTTTGGTAACCATAAGTTTGTTTTCTATGTCTATGGCTCTATTTCTGTTTTATAAATAAGTTCATTTGTATCAGCTTTTTTCAGATTCCTCATATAAGCGATATCATATGATATCTGTCTTTCTCAATCTGACTTACTTCTTTTAGTATGATAATCTCTAGGTCCATCCATGTTGCTGCAAATGGCAGTATTTCGTTCTTTTTTATGGCTGAGTAATATTCCATTGTATATATGTACCACATCTTTATCCATTCATCTGTCGATGGACACTTAGGTTGCTCCCATGTCTCGGCTACTGTAAGCAGTGCTGCTATGAACATTGCTGTGGTGCACGTATCTTTTCAAATTAGAGTTTTCTCAGGGTATATGCCCAGGAGTGGGATTGCTGGATCATATGGTACCTCTATGGAGAACAGTATGGAGGCTCCTTCCACTGCAGTTTGAATCCTGGACATCCTCTCACCCAAAATGAAACTGCATCATTAATTCATGTTCCTGAGGTAAACCAAGAACCAGGAAGAGTTTTACTGGATTCTTGGCCAAAGGCTGCCTCCTGTGCAAGAAAGCCTACAAAATTAGCCTGAGGATCTGGGATTATGGCCACGGGACAGCTTTGGGGCCCACACTGTCACATGGCCCAGAGGCATATTTTATAACCACAGACATGTCCCTGGGGGTGGAGAGATGGAGTCTGTAACTGACTGGGTCCTAAAAACAACTGTTGTGTTTGGCTGACGATACAGCCTCAAATTCTGCCATATGGTGTCAGAGGCTCCTGACCAAGTCATAGCCGAGAGGGGACACAGCAGCCTCAAGGAAAGCCTCTCTTTCACGAGGTAGGGAGGGCATCACTAAGACTCACAGAATGTGTGTAGACTGAGGAAATTATCTTTAATGGGAGTATTTAAGGCACATGGGGAAGCATTTGGAAGAATCACAATTTGACTGCTGGCTCCCCAAGTCCCTAAGAAAAAAAATTCAGAAAAGGTGTCTTTACCATTTGTGAATTATGAAATAAACACATCTCCAGGGGGGTACATGGGGCTGTGTCCATATTAATATTCCAGGGGTGTGGGCAATATTGACCCCACTGATTTTCTAAGTATTTGCAATTCCTCCCCGACTGACTCACTTGAAATCAGTGCACTGCAAATCCTTCAAGGCTGCCAGATTCCTTTCGAAAGGAAGTGTTTCTTCCCATTACCTTTCAAATCAGCTCTCCCGGGTTTAGCCAAGTGCTGTATTTCAGCATGTAAAGGAGAGGAAGAGGAAGTTTGCCTCTCGAAAGGGGGAGAGAAGAGGCCAGGAGAGTAACTGCAGCCACATTAGAGAGGAAATGCGCCTGATGACTTTGCTGGGGCTTTCGCATCCTCACCATTTACCAGCAATTTACTAAATGCCTTTTTTGCTAAACTGCGTCTTCGGCTCCCATTGTTCTACCGAACTGAAACAAGCCAGCATAGCATTGTCATCTGTGTCAGTAAGGTCACAAAATGGCTTTTGCTCCTTCTACAGCAGACTACCTGCAACACATAAAAGAGTGCAGTGATGCACCCGAGCAAATTACCCTCCCAAGCTCATTTAAATAACATTTTCCCCTCATATATGCAAAATTCAGATGAATATTTACAACCTCCAGGAATAGGTACCACAGGAAGAAAAAAAGAAAAAGAATGACACACGACCAACCCACCCCAGCCCTGCAAGTGTAATCATTCTCAAAATGCTCCCCAAACAACTTGTTCTGGCTGCTGTTGCCCAGCAACAATCCCACAGAGGTGTTCAGCCGGGCACATGTAAAGCAGGGCGGGTTCTCTCTGCTGAGTGTGAACATTCAGAATAGCAGCAGAGATGGAAAGCAAGATGTGAGGAGGGTCAAAGTCAGGGTCAGAAGTGCAGGTGGCCGTGACCCTAAAATCAGTTTGAAGCACCATTTGTGACCTTTGTCTGTGTTCCACACTTGATGTTCGTCTTGCAATGAACCACCTAATCAGACTTCGGGGACCATGGGACCTTGGGGTTTCCAGAGTGTCAGGTCAATTTCTACCCATTGGTGTACTGCCCCCTATGAGGCAGACCATTATCCTGGCTTTGGAGAATCTCAAAGCTGTAAAGCTCTGAGTAGAGAGAGGATAAAGTGGCTGGGAGGCCCTGACAAAGCTCATCCAGGGCTTCGGCTGGACCCAGTGCAACCCGCCTGTGCAATGGCAGCTCCTTTAGAGAAAGCCCACCCTGTGTGAGGGCCGTTTTTCCCAAGGTATTCTTCCAAAGGTAGAGGAATATGGCTTTTTTTGTTTTTTGTTTTGTTTTGTTTTGTTTTGCGGTACTTGGGTCTCTCACTGTTGTGGCCTCTCCCATTGTGGAGCGCAGGCTCAGCGGCCATGGCTCACGGGCCCAGCCGCTCCGCGGCATGTGGGATCCTCCCGGACCGGGGCACGAACCCATGTCCCCTGCATCGGCAGGTGGACTCTCAACCACTGCGCCACCAGGGAATCCCGAGGAATATCTTTTTATTCCTCTTTCTAATAGATGTCCATGTACAGAAGAAAAAGAGAAAAAGTAAGGACATGTAAAATAATCTATCACCATATGGCACTAATCACTCATCTTAAGAGAGTTATGGAAGTATGTAAGAGTGGGCTACAGTGGACTCAGGCCAAAGCTGGCCTTGATCTAAGGCCTGGGGTGAACTTGCATTGTATTTCTAGATATTTTTTAGGTGGTATGGTAGATCTAAGCAACAGATGACTTAATTTATAATTGAGATTTTACTTATTTATTGGTTATTAATTTCTGATATGATGAAGGAGTTTTATTCAACAAAACTTACAACTATTTTGGGAAGCAATTAATTCATAATTGTTTAATCTATGACCGAGCTAAGCAAAATAGTGACAATACATCTGAAAACTACCACATGAAATTTCCCCAAGTACTTCTTTGATTAGGAAGCCTCTCCTGCTCAAAGCTCTTTAGTGAGTCTCCATTCCTCAGGATAATAGTTCAACCCCTACTTTAGCGAGTTTCCAGCATTGCCTGGACTTATCTTGCTAAGCCTGATCTCCCACTCCTTCTCTTGGTGAAACCTGGGCTTCACTCACCCAGAGGTGCGGCCTGACAGAGCAGAGACAGCAGAGAAAGCGGTCCAGCATCTGCGTTCTGGTCTTGGCTCCCTTCTAACTAGTTGTGTGATTAACAAGTGCCTTAACTTTCCCTGGGCTTGGTTTCCTTACAAGAGCACTGCAGGCATGAGTCCATGTGATTCCAAGGCCCCACACACCCAGACCCCGACTCCACCAGAGCACCTTACACTGTGGTCTACACTCTCACTGTAGATCCTTCCGTTTCTGTCTTTCCCAACATTGCTCCCTCCTCGTTTTCTTTCATCAAATGCTTTTCTCCGTCTTTCACAGATTGCTCCCTCTGTTCCAACCTGGAATATTGAAGGTACTTGTCCTCAGCAAGCCCCTCCTTCAGTTTCCTGAATGAGCTCAATTCTGACCACAACTTCCTTTAATGCCCCCATGCTGACGTCTGCCACCTCCATCTCCAGCCCCGAAGGCCCCCTGAGTTCTAGTTACACGTTTCCAGCTCCACCAGGCTCTCCACCGGGGAGTCTCAGGCACCCACCCCTCCCAGCGTTTCCAAACCTGAACCCATCATCTTCTTCCTCAAGCCAGTTTCTCCTTGACTTTGCACATAACACTGGAATTTGAAGACCTCGTTCTTTCCTTCCCTGTCTTTCCCAATCATCCTAACCTCAAGAGTCAAGTCCATTTTCAGAAAGAACTTATTATACCTTGTTTCTTTCACAATTAACTTGCCCTATTCTTATTTCTTACTCCCCAGGTAAGTTATTAGGAGCACTTTCTAAAATTTTAAAGTTTACATTGGAGTAGAGTTGATTAACAATGTTGTGTTAGTTTCAGGTGTATAGCAAAGTGATTCCGTTACCCATATACGTGCACTGATTTTGTATTTTTCACAATTATTTGCCAAACACTGGCCTTCAGAAAGCATTTTTCTCTGTATTGATTATTACTAAAGATCCTGTCTTATTAATGCCAGATTTGTCTTTTCTTTCTAGTGCTATTCTTATCCCACCAGAGAGAGGTAAGAGCTCTTAGCCCTCTATTTCTTTATGTTCATGATAAGGAATAGAGGTGGCATAATTTCTTTTTTTCACTGCAAGTCTGCTTCCCTTATTTATTTTTTCATATTTAAAGAAATAAAGCAAGATGTCATAATGACATTATAGCAAATGCTGTCATGACAAGCATTTATGGTAAAGAAATCCTAGCCTTGTTTATTCTTCCACAGCATGTCCATTTTAATTAATCTTGCAAGAGGAACTCAGACAAATTTTGGTTCTCAAAACTACAATATGAAAACACAGGCTCCAAATGCCTTGGAATGGTTTGGGAAAGCTGATGGGAGAGATATGTTATTAAGATGAACTGGTGGCTTAAGAGCTATTATAGTTCATGATTCTGCTTCAGATGCCTAATATTTTCTGCAGAGGCTCAAGCAAAGATTATTGCTACATTTCTGTGGTCAGTGGAAAAGCCTGGTGTGAAATTTGAAACTAGGAATAAATGAATCTTTTTAAAAACTAAGATTTGGGTTGGGATAAATATCCTACAGTACACTGGAAATTTCATAGAACTTAGCTAATCTGCTCCCAGGAGACTTTTAGAGCTTCCTGCCAGGTTGCAAATACCAAGAGGATGGACTTTCTGGGGTTATTTCTGTGCTTCACTTATGATGCTGACAAAAAGAAAAAGTAAAATGTTGGTACAAATGAAAAGTTGTTTAGCAAATTCCTCTGGGCCAGGACAGAGTCTGGACTGGAGTTTAGGGTATACTGTTTATTTAGCACTTAAATTTATAGAACAAACTCTTAGTTCTCAATGAAAATTATATAACCCACTGGAATGAAAATAGTTACTCATCATTTTAAGGATTAACCATTTCTCTAAATGCTTGTAACAAGGTGAGAAATATTCTATATCAGCCTTAACTTTTAACTGAAGAAAATCCAATTGGTCAAATATATTCAGCCATCACTCTCAAAATTACCTTTTGGTCTCCAACTCCTCAGGCTAAGTTTACTGGAAGAATTCAAAGGACATATTGGAAGACACTGAATAGAAGATGTGATAGGAACAGATTTAACAAAAGAACCACACTACCTTCTGATTTCTTGGGCTTTTGATATGTATGAACTTAGCTCAGGAAAATTGGGCCTTGGAACAAAATATGTCTAACTTTCCTTCCATTAGGTTGAACAAGTAAAATTAATAAAAGCCTCATACGCTTCTTTGGGCTGACAGCACTGCAGAACTGAACCCAAAAGCTGCAGCAGCGGATGATGAGCTGAGAAAACCAGATTTGTGATGGGCTGTGCAGTCACAGTTTCTGTTCCCATGTATGCCACTTCCTTGCGCTGACACTGAAATGGGCTGGACCCCGCCCCCTACCCCTCCAGAGCCAATGAGGCGCTTGGTCTGCATCTTTCAATATAAAACTCAAATCAAGTCCTTTTCCCCTATTTGGCCAGTGTGTGGCTACAGGTGACCTCTCCTGCCTAGGGAGCTGTTGGGTGTGACCATGACCGCCCCATCCAGTCCTCAGGCAGGTCCAGTCACCAGGAGGATCTGGAGCTTCAGGGCTGTGGCGTGGAAGGTTTTGGCCAAGCACAAGGCAGCCCCGTGTTGCAGCTGGGGTTCAGCTGTTCTGTGACAGTCGCCAGGGCCATTCATCCCTCGAAGTCCCTCAAATTTGAAGTTCTATTCAAGACGTTCCTCACTGAATGTCCTTTCATATAGCAAAACCAGCAATGCTATGATATGCCAAGCCACAGCATGAAGTTACTGTGATCTGCACCTGTAAAATGGAATGTCACTTCATAAAGCCCCAGACCAAAGAAAAAAAAGATACCGTTAAATTTCACCTAAGTATCTGGCCAGCCTCCTCCATCACAGTTACCTTCTCTTGACTGTTGCCATGGATCCCACTGTTCCCCTGGCAACAGAGCTTTGCCCCTCACTCTCAATTTCCCAGTTTGACTCCATGCTATGTTTTCCATGTCACTTACTCCACTCCTTCACTTTGGGTTGCTTTATTTCACTCTATTGTACCACAAAAGTGTTTCTTCCTATATCCAACTTTGCATATTTGCTTTCTTTCCAGTTTCAGCCCACTTAGCTCTGGCTACACTGATTCTTAGAGCCATCCATCTGCACTTCCAAAGCATTTACGTTTCTTTCTGTTGCACATAATAGAAGCCACCTCTTGAACGGCCCAAGCAAGAGAAGGAATGAAGTGGAAGGTTAGTGGAATATATCACAGAATTCCAGGAAGAGCTGAACAAATAAAACTTCAGAAGGGAAGAAAGAAGGGCAGCTCTAGTGACTTCAGGGACAAGAGAACATAAACTTCCTTTCTTGAGTATCACCCCCAACATTATTCAGCTGCAAAGACTCGTACCCAGGAGACGCTTGACTGAAAATTCTGACTTACCACAGAGAAGAACCTGATTGACCCAGTTTAGCTCTGGTTGCCCAATGGCCCAGTCCTGCGTGAAGGACTTAGAGCCAAGAGGACCGGCGTTTTGTAGAGACTCATTTGCTTTCTCTGGAGAAAGGTCTGGACATCACAGTCATTTCCCCAAGAAAGAGGAATCCTTGTGAGCTAAGAAGACGTCCCAAGCATAATAAGTTCTTTGAGTAGCTAGATCGCAGTCACATGTTTCTGGTATCTGTTTTGTGTAGTATACATTTTAAAAAATATGTTTCTTCCCTGGGCTAGACTGCTAAGCTTTGCCGTGTGGAAATGGGCTGTATCCTTTCTCTTGTCCCACTTAACTGGTGAGCTTCCAGTAAAGGCCTGACTAACCAAGTCAGCTAACACGATGCCAACTATCAAAGGGTAGGTTTCACTTGGCTAATTTTCCTCTCCTAATACTTAATAAACACCCGCCATATACCAAGATACTTCCAAGCCATTGAGTATTTAAAGATAAATTAGATATGACCCCTGTCGTTAAGACATAATCTAGTAGGTTTTCTGTATGATTAATATTTAGGAGGGAAATGAATTAAAAATAAATAAATCATTATCAGACCCACTTGGAGGGTTCTTAGAAGCTGGGCAGTTTCTGCTTGGGTTATCATATGGATTCCACTTTAGGCAAGCATTCAGTGAATTGCCATAAAGGGCAGGATTCTGATCGACTGTCTTCCCCAGCTTACACCCTTACAATAGTGTTTCTGTTATCATCCACCATATCTGCCATTTGAAGTAAAAAATATATACCCCCAAATTTTTTTCTCTAACTATCCAAGATATCATTGGAAGACTACATATATTTCTCCACTTTGTTATCTGCAATGACCAGCAGTCCAAGGGGTGTGGCTAGGTGGGCTTCTATTACCCCCTGGACAGCCCAGCTTGATTCCTGAGGGTGTATGGCCACAGGTAGTCAAACTCTGAGTATCCCAAACAAAAGGTTAAAACTGCAGAACAATCTCCCTGTAGCTTCTGGCACAGCTTTGCATGTTCTATAGAGGCTTACTGTTACTGAACTCAGGTCTGGCTGCTCGCCGATCGAAAATCAATACCAAGAGAAGCAAGTGTTGGTAGAAAGGAAAATTACTTTTAATCAGAATGCTGGCAATCTGGGGAGAAGGTGGACTCGTGACCCCCAGAAACCAACTCCAAAGATTCTGCTCAGCCATGAAAGTTTTTAAAGGGAAAAAGGGAAGTACTCTCAGTTAATCATTGAGATGGGGGGTCAGACTGCATGCAAGCTTGTCAACTTCTTGTGATCTTTCTTTAGATGCCATCTTGTTCACAGAGTTTGTTCGTGGGAAGGCTGAAGGAGAAGCTATAGGGAAGACATCTGATCCTCTGTTGAATACTTATTCTTCATTTCTACTTCTTTGATCTATGGAAAGAACCAACAGGTTAGGTAAGGTATTGTGTGATCAAAGATTTGAATGGTGTGCCAGGGCCGGAGAATAGTAGAGCATGAGGGCTCCTGGTTCCATTGACAGATGAATGGATAAAGAAGATGTGGCACAGGGCTTCCCTGGTGGCGCAGTAGTTGAGAGTCTGCCTGCTGATGCAGGGGACATGGGTTTGTGCCCCGGTCCGGGAAGATCCCACATGCCGCGGAGTGGCTGGGCCCATGAGCCATGGCTGCTGAGCCTGCGCGTCTGGAGCCTGTGCTCTGCAACAGGAGAGGCCACAACAGTGAGAGGCCCGCATACTGCAAAAAA
>NW_006799027.1:696440-715948 GCF_000442215.2 Lipotes vexillifer | reverse complement strand
AAAGATGTGGCACATATATACAATGGAATATTACTCAGCCATAAAAATAAATGAAATTGAGTTATTTGTAGGGAGGTAGATGGACCTAGAGTCTGTCATACAGAGTGAAGTAAGTCAGAAAGAGAAAAACAAATACCGTATTCTAATGCATATATATGGAATCTAAGGGGGAAAAGATGGTACTGATGAACCTAGTTGCAGGGCAGGAATAAAGATGTAGACATAAAGAATGGACTTGAGGACACGGAGTGGGAGGGGGAAGCTGTCGTGAAGTGAGAGTAGCATCGACATATTTACACTACCGAATGTAAAGTAACTAGTGGGAAGCAGCATAGCATAGGAGATCAGCTCAGTTCTTTGTGACCACCTAGAGGGGTGGGATAGGGAAGATGGGAGGGAGGCTCAAGAGGGAGGGGATATGGGGACATAAGTATGCATATGGCTGATTCACTCTGGTGTACAACAGAAACTAACACAGTATTGTGAAGCAATTATACTCCAATAAAGATGTCTTTTTTAAAAAGTTAGTTACAATGTAGCTTTGCTCAATTGACAAGAGAAGGGGTTTCCTGCTGTGGGCCTTTCCTGCAAAAAGCTGCTTCCATTACTGTATATTTTGTTTCAACATACAGATAAAGATGCTAAGGTAATGAACTGCCACAGGTTAATCAGTTGACGGCTCCTCTAGTGGTTTTTGTTTCTTTAAACAAGTGGATGAATGAACAGATTTGGCCTTGGGATGTCATTCAGCTCGAAGTTGGTGGCAATCGCAAATGGGTTTAATAAATGAAAGAGATATTTTGGCAGAGCCCATTGAGGTAAATAAAGATTAAGGTCCTCGCCAGCATCATAGAGTATATTAGATCCTCTACTTTAATTGCTTCTTATGAATGGAAGGTATACAGGAATTGGAATTTTAATTTGTACATCTAAGCTGTGCTATTGAAGGAGAAAGTCTTTGTGACCTTATGGATTTGAGAAAAAAACTTAATAGGGTATAGCTGTAACTGGCATAAAAGTTATGTTCCATGGCTGACATTGCTGCTGTTTGATGCTTGCTGTCAAATGAAAAGCAAGACATGAATCCCTGATTGATTTTTCTGTGCGTGCATTTGCAACAAATCAGGCTGAGTCTGGCTGGAACCGTGTGATGTTCAGAAACAGCAGAAACATAGTCAGTCTCTGTTCTGTCTCCCATTGTGAGTTCTAGGGCTAGTGGGAGCTTTAACAGTTTTTACATCTCTTGCTTGATAATCAGACAGACTGCACGTTCTGTAGACATACTGTCATATTCTATGTCAAGCCCTGGGGGCTTCCAGCATGAATTAAGAAAGCCCTAGAATGGTATTGGCATTCATTTTCAGAAAAGCGAGGAGAAGGCATAAAGAGCATGGCTGGGGTGCAGGCTGGGGTAACTCCTTCACTTCTGCCCTGTTATCACTTCCACGGCGCTATGTTTGCTGCCACGCCCTCGAATGTGTTCTTTGATGATGGCGCCTCCTCTTCATCTGACTCTGGGTGTTCATGACTTATTCTGCCCTCAGCTCATCATTCCTCCTGCACCACAGCTGTGGTGCAGTTACATCTCTGCCTTTGCTCACATAATTCTCAGACCATCTTGGCTACCCAAAGATAAACAGCTTGATTTGAGTTATCAAGCAATCTAATCTTCTCTGCTTGCATCTCTAATTTCCAAAAATGAGTTCATTCCTCACAGTATATAAATAGATATTTGATATATATCTGACATATGCCTGAAAAATCTGATATGTATACACAACATATGAGAAGCCACATAGTACAATGGAAAAAAAAAAGCATTAGACAAAAAGATTAAAAAGACAAAGGACTTTGCTTCTAACTAATTATGTGACCTTCAGTAAATAAATAATGTATCCTCTTTGAACCTCTCATTTCTCATCATTGAAATTCACTAACAAGATATTATAAAAATCAAATGAGATAATCTATAAAAAGTGTTTGAAAAGTATTAAGACCTGTATAAATGGGAGGTAATATTTTAGTAACTACTTTCATCTGAGCACATTGATGGTCACTAGGAAAGATCAAGAAATGAAAGGCACAGTACCTGCTTTTGTGGGATTTACAACCTAGCCAGGAAGATCACACATGTACAGGTATAAGATAATTAGTCAAGCAAGTCATTATAAACTGATGCATACAATGTAGACAGATGGCATACCACTTGATAGTAGTTCAAAACAACTGAAATCCTATACACATTAAATGACTACACAAGCATCATGTTTTATTAACAATAAGCATGATCATCATCTTTACCACTTCCCCGTCATGCAGGTTATTTTACGGATTGTCTCTGTCCTTCTTTACATCCTAGTTTAGGTTCAAGATAAGTCGACATTTATATCTGTCATTTATTTAGTGCCTTTCTATGTCTTGCTTACCAATATATCCCAACGCCTAAAACAATGTCTCAATAAACATCATTGAATTAATGGATGAATCATTTAATCAGTTCAAGAGAAAAGAAGCAGCTTTCCATTTGGGTTCACACACGTATTTTGTAATTCTGGAGGAAAAAAACAGTGGAAGAAAGATTGACATGTGTGCACATGCGTGTGTGCGCACACACACGCACACACACACACTATCTTGATCATATGGAGGTGTATCAGAATTGAAGACGGCAAGTGTGGGGCTGGTAGGCAGACTGATAAAGCCACCCAGATAACTCTGTCCATCTCTCCCATCCATTGAGAACCACTGTCTCACATACTTAAGGCTCTGTCTCTCTAACATGGGGTTCCAACAAAATGGGGATCTTTCTTGAACAGTCTCCTGCCTTCAGTTTTTCCTAATTCCTTTCAGCTGCCTAGAACCTCATGCTATTAAAACACTTGCTTAATGTCAGTGTGTGAATTTACATCTGATTGGATAATCAATTCTTTTAACCTGCATATTGTTCTGAGCATAGTTGGAGGTATGTAAAGCAAGCTCTTAACCCATTGATGTTTACCTGTTGCTAGTAATGATCAGTTCAAATGTAGCTATTTTCCGTGAAGATAAACTACTCTAATCAGTTTCAATGTAATAGTTAACCCCTCAGGCCAGAGCATATGTTTGTCATTGTGCAGCTGTGCTGATAGAATAGCTTGGCCCTTCGGAATGTTTGTTCCATTTTTATGTAATTGCTGGCCACCCATTATCTGTAATGGAGAATCATTTTTCTTCTTTCCTTCTTAATTTCTAAGGAACAAAACCTGCCCTCCCTTTCTTATTGTAAACAGTTTGAGAAAAAGCAAAAGGTAAAGAATAAGAATACTTCATTGTCTCATGTCTACCCCAGTGCTGAGCGCCCGCCCTGGACTGTTTTCAAATATTTCTGCAAAAAAAGGCATTTTCCTAAACCAAGATGTTATACATAGAACCCAGACAAATCATATTCTTCAAGGATAAGGCATTGCAAAATGGCTCACATCCCAAAATAAGAACAGATATGGTTGGAGATTAAAACGATCTTCTTATTTTAAATGGAAATACCAGCAGATGTCACAAGAAACATATAGAACTAGGCACAGACAAATAAAGAGCTTTTCTGGGGTGTGGAGTAGTACAGAAGGAGCGTCCACCTTGGACTGTGTGGGGAACAGTGGACCAGGGGTAGGGCAAGGAGTTTGCTGAGTCTGGATTGTGTCCTAATGAAACAGTATTAACCATCTTGACTCGGTAATTTAAACATTTCTTGTCAGGCACTTTCAGGATACTATCCATAAAATTATATTTATTTCACAATAGGTTGATCCCAGACATCTTTTCAAATGTGCTTGCCGTTGAATTTACACATTGTCATATGTTCCCTCTTTGAATCTCAGAGTGAAACAAAATAGATAGGCAGCAAAAATGGGACAGGGAGATGGTGTCCACTGGCATTTCCCACTCCTGAGGTCTCCCAACCCTGTGCTGGCTTGTTAATTTCTCGCTATAGTCTGTCAAAAGAACGGAGATGTTATCTGACAGCCCACATATTTTTCTAAAGCCATATTTTTGTACATTTCCCTGATTTCCAAAAATATGACCAATGTTATTCTGGTAGAGGTATTTTTCTCCCTGAAGATGGCAGTAACATAGTAAATGTTCTCTTGCCCACGTGCTACATGGAATCATGCTATCACGAGATATAAAGAAGGCAATCACGAGTCGTCTTTCCTTAAGTGATACTTATCCTTCCCAAATAGCTCACTGGGGGCGTGACAGGAATAAAATGCTTTCTATCTACACAAGTATTGTTTCTAAGGATGAAAGAGCCCTGAAACCCTGACTGGCATTCAAGTTGGAGGTACTGCGAATATGTGGAAAAATATAGGACGTTACACGCTGATACCACCAGTAAGAGTTCTGAAAGGCATGCTTGTAATGAAAGAGTTCCATTTGGTATAGCCCAGATTGTGGACTAAAATGGTCTCCATGTGGCAGAGGATATTTGTGAATGAAGTGCCTTTCAATGAGGAGAAATCAATTTTAACAGCTCATTTATTGACGAAACCAAGTCTAATCTCAGCAGTCAGAGTGCTTTCTTGGAACAAGGACTAGAGGATTCATCTGCCTCACCTGAACAAATGAAAGAAAACGTTTCTCATAAAAAATGTTTATGACCCCTCTGCTCCTGGTGCTGTGATGAGCTAATACTTGATAATGAGTCAACAGGGTATTTGGGTGACTAGAGTGCCTATTAACATTTCCCACGCCTGCTGGACTCTGTGGAGTTAAGATTATTCAAATATGCCTAAAAATGAATCCCTTAATGGCCAAATCATAGATTCATCTAATGTCTTAATTCCACTAACCAAATTCTTTAATTCTACCCTTTGCTTTGGCTATGCTGGTTCATTTACCATCCCAACACTGTGCCAGGCATTCCTCTGCTTCTAAGTCTGAACTTACACACAGCCAGGGTGACGGCAGACCCAGAGGTGTGTGTGCTGCACAGCAGGTGCAGTGGCCCTGAACAGGTCCCTCTTCCCTGGGACCAGGTACCTACTCCCCATGCTTCTCAGTTGAAGTCCTGCTCGTCCTCCTGGCTTCAGCTTTATTTATTTGTTTGTTGGTTTGTTTATTTTTATTGAGGTATAGTTGATTTACAATATTTTGTTAGTTTCTGGTGTACAGCAAAGTGATTCAGTTTTATATATATATATATATATATATATATATATGTGTGTGTATATATATTCTTTTTCATATTCTTTTCCATTATAGTTTATTACAAGATATTAAACACGGTTCCCTGTGCTATACAGTAGGACCTTGTTGCTTATCTATTTTATATATAGTATTTTGTATCTGCTAATCCCAAACTCTTAATTTATCCCTCCCCCCTTTCCCCTTTGGTAACCATAAGTTTGTTTTCTATGTCAGTGAGTCTGCTTCTGTTTTGCAAATAAGTTCATTTGTGTCATTTTTCTAGATTCCACGTATAAGTGATGTCATATATTTGTCTTTCACTGTCTGACTTAATTCACTTAATATGATAATCTCTAGGTCCATCCATGGTCCTGCAAATGGCAGTATTTCATTCTTTTTTGTGGCTGAGTAATATTCCATTATATATATGTACCACATCTTCTTTATCCATTCATCTATTGATGGACATTTAGGTTGTTTCCATGTCTTGGGGCTATTGTAAATAGTGTTGCTGTGAACATTGGGGTGTATGTATGTTTTCAAATTAGATTTTGCTCTGGGTATATGCCTAGGAGTGGGATTGCAGGATTACTGGCTTCAGCTTTTTTGTAAAGTCCCTCCTAACAAATCTAGCTGTACCTCCTCTCTTGTGTCTGATTACCTCAGTCACAACTATGGCACAGACCAAGTTCTGTTAGTTGTTAACAGGTGTCTGTTGAGAGTCACAAACTGATTGGAAGCACCAAGGCAGAGTCAGAATACCCCTTTCACTTCCCACTACTCCACATGCTTTCTTCACCTTAGCTACTGATATCAAGCCAAAAATGTAGACCTCATTCTTGTTCTTTCTCTATTTATGTCCTGTCTATATCCAGAGAGTAAATCCGGTCAGCTCTGTGATCAAAATCCATTTCTAGTCCTACTTTCTTACACCATCTCATTGGCTATCTCCTTAGACCAAGCCACCATCCTCGCTCACATGGGTAGCTGCCATATCCCCACAGATGGATTCCTGCTTTTACTCTTTTCCCTTGATAATCCACCTTTCACATAGCCTATATCCTCTCCTTCCACCCCTGCATAGTCTATATGTGACATTTTTTAGCTTCCTAGAATCTGAATCCCCCTGCCTACTTGGGTGAGAACACATCACTGTGAATCTTAGTGAGAGACAAGACCATACCTCTTCCAGTGAGTTACTCTGAGCCCGGGTAGTGTTACCCAACACAAGTTCATGTGTTCAGTGCACAGTGAAGCCAAACAAACCAAAACGTCAGAGTTTGGAGCAGCGAAAGTTTTATTTCAGGGCTGTGCAAGGAGATGGGTAGCTCATGCCCAGAAAACCCTGAACTCCTCCAAAGGTTTCAGCAAAGCACTTTTAAAGGCAAAGTTGAGGGAAGGACGTGGTTAGCTGTTGCAAACTTCTTGATGTCAGAGTCCTTTCTTTTTGCAGTTGTCCATGAAGGTCAGGTCACAATGTTCCTGTAAACCTCCAATGAGACAAATGTTATTCACTGTTCTGCACCTTTTTATCTCTATGTGAATGGACTCTTAAAGGTCAAAGCCTTGAGAATGGGCTATCCTGTAAATTTCTGGGTATAGGCAACATTCTTTCACAAAAGGTGCACAGCCAGCATGACTAAGCACAGGAAAAGGAGCAGGTCTAATATGGAGTCAGGTTTGTTCTTCCTGATTGCAGTAGTGGCTTACTTGCTTCCTCATTAGATGACTCAACCCATGTTCAACAGTGGACTATATTAAATGAGGTTGAGATGGGATGTACTTTGGTAAAATTAAAAATAAGAAATTAAAATACCTCAGCATTAGAAATGCTGGAGTGAATTTACTCTTGTAAGTTGTCCTATTTTTTCACCCTCAAGAGTGCCTAGTGCGCTTCCCTGGTGGCGCAGTGGTTGAGAGTCCGCCTGCCGATGCAGGGGACACGGGTTCGTGCCCCGGTCCGGGAAGATCCCACATGCCGCGGAGTGGCTGGGCCCATAAGCCATGGCCGCTGAGCCTGCGCGTCCATAGCCTGTGTTCCGCAAATGGGAGAGGCCACAGCAGTGAGACACCCGCGTACCGCAAAAAAAAAGAGTGCCTAGAAGACATTATTCATGAGGACTTTGGTAAAAATGTACCATCATCTCTGAAAAACTTGTTAGTGCCTGTTTTCTATGAGTCCTACAGTTAACATACCTCTTTCCATGTGGTTAGAAGAATCCTGGGGTGACAGGGATTAAGCAACAGTGAGTAAGAGCTAGAGGCAAACTGAGAAAAGTGAGCATGGCTGGCTTTAGATTCCTCCTGGTGAACAGAATGTGTTGACCAACAGGGTATCCCAGGGCTCGTAGTGAATCAATGATGGATCCTAACAGTGAGAGAGAGAGAGGCATTCCTTTAAGGTCCCACTTTATATTAAAACCCTATTTATATTAAGTAGACAACAAAATTCTAGGATGCATGAAGAAAGGTCTGAAATGAGGCACATTGAGAAAGTGAAAACCCCTCAGTCTATTCCCAGAGCTGTGCTAGTGCTGGAGCCCTTGAAGTGAAGGGAAAGGACAGAATCCTTGAAAACTGTGCAATAAAACCCCAAGTAGGGCCATGAAACATCCTCCTAGGTTTCCTCAAAGAAAGCAAGGGGCTGTTAATCAGGGTAACTATATATGAGACAAAGGAGATACCCAACCATTCCAGGGGTCATTAGACCTTGGATTGAGCTAATATTAATTTCTGGTACCCCAAATAATGCTGCTGTCTACCAAGCAAAGTGAGGAATTGCAGGGGGTCAGTAATTCAGTCAACAAATATGTATTGAACACCTACTATGTGATAAGCACTATTCTAAATGCAGGAAATATGGGGAATTCCCTGGTGGTCCAGTTGTTAGGACTCCATGCTTCCACTGCAGGGCGCATGGGTTTGATCCCTGGTCAGGGAACTAAGATCCCACAAGCCACGTGGCGTAGCCAAATAAATAAATGCAGGAAATGCAGTGGTGAGCAAAATAGAGTCCTGAAGAAGCTTATATTATAATGGAAGAAAGAGGTAATAAATAAATAAGTTAATTTCAGGGGCTGATAGATGCTCTGAAAAGGATAAGAGGGAAGATACTAAAGAGTGATTTGGGGCATTGCTAAGAAGGACCATTTGAATTGTATCCTGAATTATAAGGAAGACATAGTCATGGAATAGAGTTCCAAACAAAGGAAACAGCTGATCAAGGATCCTGAGATGGAAAAGTATGTCATTGTCTCCAGGGAGAGAAATAAGGCTAGTGTAGGTCGCAGTATATAGAAGGTGAAGGAGATTAGGAAGAGTTGGTAGCAGAAGGTTAGCTGGACCCGGAAGAAACTTGTAGGCTGTGACCAGGAGTTTGGATGTTACTGCACAGTCCATATTTGAAAGCCACTGAAGGGTTCGAAGTGGAAAAATGTTTGAGAATTTAAGGCATGGGAGGGACATGTTTTGATATCTGTTTGGAAAAACTACCCCCTCGATTCTGGTGTGTACTGTAGGCAGCCAAGGGTGGGAGAGTGAAAGTTAATTAGAATCCTGTTACCTTTGGCCAAAGAAGAGATGATAGCGGTACTGTATAGACAAGTGTTGTTGTAGCCACAGCTATTGAGTAATACAATCAGATTTGAGGTATATTTTGTAAGTAGACCTTACAGATGGATTAAATGTGGACATGGGAGTGGGATAAAAAATAACATCAAAGATTTTTATTCTGGGAAACTAGGTAGATGGTGGAAGCCTTGCATGGGGAAGAGCAGGCTTGCCTGGTGGGGAACAGAAATCAACTATTCTCTTTTATTAGTTTAAGATGCTTATTAGCATCCAAATGGAGGTATGTAGTGGGAAAAGATAGAAGCCCAGGGGAGAAGTTCAGGCATACATGTATATATGTGTGTATTCGTGCATAGAAAAGAGAGATGAGTGGCAATCAGAGCCCTGGACCACTGCCCTCGGTGATTAGAGATCTGACGGAGAGGGAGAAGTCCTCGACGCAGGATAAAAAGCAGTAGGTCAGGTGATAAATGGAGTTTTGATCCACATCTGTCGCATCATGACTCAGTGGGACCCTAAACCTACCCCTTGTGTTTACCCCAGTCCAACCACATCAAGTTAACAGGCAACATTGACAACAGACAAAAGCCGTGCACACTGGCTCCCTGATCTGTGAAGGGAGGACCAAATCAATATCCTTGGGTGTCCTCTCTTCACCAACATAGTATTACAAGAGCAATCCTACCTCTTTAAAGACTTGAAAAGTGCAGAGGTATGGTGATTTTTATTACATCCTAATTTCACGTTCCACTGTGGCTTGTTGATGGGTCTTGGAGAATCATAGTATGTTATTGTTACATCAGTCGAATGAAGGGTGACTCCAATTTCACTTGCTGTTTCAGGTGTGTTTTCTTTACTGAGTAAATGATTGCATTTCTGAAACCTGGAATATGGTATTAAGTTAAAGAATATTTTTTCTCCATCTCGTTAAACAAAGAACACCAGAATTCATTTGCTTTTATCTGGTAGAGTTTATAATGCATTGTCACAATTTTGCCTCAGATTACTCTGACTCTGGGCCACATATGGTCCAGAAACAAACTGATCTTTTCTCCAGCCCACACAGCATCATGCTGGTCCATTACATTTATAGTGTTTTGCTGCTGATACCTAGAAAACTGAAAGGATAGCTCTAGATGCCTCAGTAAGACACATGCTAACCAGAGGATCTGAGATAAATCCCTTGAAAATATAGGGCACAACCGCATTGGTGACATAATGGGGACTGCTAACTTCTAGGTGCTCCAGACAAAACTGTGCCTTGGCTTCATATCGCTAAGAGGGGCACCTCTTTGGCTTTTGGAGGTAATATAAATAACATTTGCATGTCCTGTTCTAATCCATTTACAAGGTGAATTGAAAGACTTGGGTGCAAACTAGAGCAAAATGTTGATCTGTTCAATGCAAGCTGAGGATGAGCTGTCTAACTGTTCAATCCTCACGGCCCAGCAGAATTCTGGCGCTTTGAGCGTCTTGGAAAATAGAAATACCACATGAAACACCGGCAACACCTAATGGGGTATCACCAGGGTTTTGGAGCAAAACAATGCCTCCTTTAGAAAATCTCCTTTTGAAAGAAAGCTTTTTTATACTGGGCTTTGGTATCACAAACTTCAAGCCACCATGTGATTCATGGTGCCGGCGATGGATTAAGGATTATCTGATTCCCCTTGCCATAAACTCAGACATCCCCAGAGAGCCTTCATCACATGGAGGCAATGTCTATGAGGCAGGGATCAAGCAGGTTGTGAGAGCACAAGTCAATTACATAAGCATGTGGCTCACATTCCCAGGGTAACTACTCCTGCCGCCCCCCCCCCCCCCCCGCCTCTGCCACACCCTCTTGAATCTGCCCTATAACCTCCTAGGAGGTCCCCATGAAAAATGGCTACAGAGGAATCATTTTTAAGCCTGGTTTCCAGATGGCTCTGCTAAGTGTGAGTGTGCTAGTCCCACTGGAAAGGGACTGCTGTGTTATTACAGCTGCATTTATCACAGGTGGTCCTCAGGGGAGTGGAGAAAGGACATTTTTTTCCAGCACAAATAACTGAATAGAATATCTCAGAGCCACTCTGTCAGAAAGGAGAGAGAACGTGAGATGAGAAATCTATACCGACTTATGCTCAGGGCTTGGTTAATGGTAGGTCTATTGTCAGCTACACAGAAGGAAAAATGTTGGAGGACTTGTGAGACAATGAGGTTTGGAGGGCAGCATGCAGGTGGACCTACTGGAATGGGTCCAGAATGAGATATTCGTGTCTCATACTAATGCTCACCAAGAGGATTCCACGACAGAAATATGTCTCAGTTGTTAGATTTTTGAGAGGAGTATCCTTGTGGGTATTAGTTAACCTCATTGCCCAAATATTTCAGGCTCTTCCATGGGTGACCATGGTGGCAGGGGTGAGACAGAGCATAGCTTCAACAACTTGGACATTTTGTCGGTAAAGTTTATCTGACACTGCCATCCCTAAGAGCCTCATTAGCATCCGTGAGCATTCCTGAAACCCGGATATATCATATCCCTGGGCTGGGGGTGTGGGCAGCCAGTAGTAATCCAGTGGGAGGCTTTCTCTTGGAGAGGAAAGTGTCATCATGGTCTAACGCACAACGTTACTTCTGATCCAGGAACTCACTTACAGACAAAAAAAAAAAGCCTGGTGTTCCTTAGAGTTCCTACCATGTACCCCTATTACCCACAAGCACCTGGGTTTGTAGGATTACCCGCATCTCATTGGAGAGGCTTTTCTTGACCACGCAAGTAACTATCCTATTACTCTGTTTTATCTTCCTTCCCCTATGCATTTCTATCCAGTTTTTTTTTGTTTTTTGTTTTTTTGTGGTATGCGGGACTCTCACTGTTGTGGCCTCTCCCGTTGCAGAGCACAGGCTCCGGACGTGCAGGCTCAGCGGCCACGGCTCACGGGACCAGCCACTCCGCGGCATGTGGAATCTTCCCAGACCGGGGCATGAACCTGTGTCCCCTGCATCGGCAGGCGGACTCTCAACCACTGTGCCACCAGGGAAGCCCTCTATCCAGTTAAAAAAATCAGTTTCCCCTTTAGAATGTAAACTAGATGAAATCGAACCAATTCACTCATTCATCACTGTGTCAGTAGCACCTAGAACAGTCCTAGGAACAAAGTAAATGTTTAATAAATATTTGTTTAATGAGTAAGTAAATAAATTATTAATTAGAATGCATAGTTAGGACCCAAGACATATTTGATTAACTATTAGAAACTTAAGGCCCAAATTACTTAACAAACTAGTAAGGACACAATTTCCCTGTTTGATCGGCTGATTTGGTTCCTGGTCAGGAAACTTAGAATTCTAGAAATTTTAATACCTGGGAAGAAATTTAAGAATAAATCAAATCTGCATTCATTCTCTGAGAGCCTGTTACTTGCAAACCATTATGCTAGATCGTAGGGAATATATTGATGAATGTAACATGACTGTATGCAAGGAATTTAAAATTGAGAAAGCACGTAGAAAATAATAAATGACAGAAATAAGACACTCAAGGAACTGTGTGTGTGTGTGTGTGTGTGTGTGTGTGTGTGCATGCACACGCACACAAAGAGGAAATAGCCATTTATTCAGCTGAGCTGGGGAAATCAGAAAGGTTTTGTGGAGGAGCTGACCTACAAGCTAGCACTTGAAAAAAGAGCAGGATTTCAGTAGGCAGGCAAATCTGGAGGACAAGGTATGGGCTTGGAGAACAGGGGGTCTAGAAAGTGCAGAGGGTTTGTTGGAGGTTTGGGGCTGATCCTTCCAGACGCTGGATGCCACACTCAGGTGGCTGACTCCCGTGGGAAGAGGACAGCAACGTTCCGTGAGGAAGGGCATTACACCTTCTGATCTGTGTTTTTTGCCACACATTGAGGGATAGATTAGTGAGGGAAGAGACTGGATATAAGGAAACCAGTCAGGAGATTAATCTGGTGGTCCAGGGCTGAAGTGAAGCCAGGGTACTAGAAACAGGCCCATGGCAGAGGGGATGAAGTGAAGGGGGCGGATGCAGAGATATTAAGAGAGGTTTTGTGACAGGATTTGACCAGGTGTTACATGTTGATGGGTTGAGAGGAAGCATAGTCTAAAATAACTTGTAGTTTCAGTCTAGATGATTTGGAGGATGGAGGTGATGTCAAGTGATGGGAATACAGACGGACTCTCAACCACTGTGCCACCAGGGAAGCCCTCTATCCAGTTAAAAAAATCAGTTTCCCCTTTAGAATGTAAACTAGATGAAATCGAACCAATTCACTCATTCATCACTGTGTCAGTAGCACCTAGAACAGTCCTAGGAACAAAGTAAATGTTTAATAAATATTTGTTTAATGAGTAAGTAAATAAATTATTAATTAGAATGCATAGTTAGGACCCAAGACATATTTGATTAACTATTAGAAACTTAAGGCCCAAATTACTTAACAAACTAGTAAGGACACAATTTCCCTGTTTGATCGGCTGATTTGGTTCCTGGTCAGGAAACTTAGAATTCTAGAAATTTTAATACCTGGGAAGAAATTTAAGAATAAATCAAATCTGCATTCATTCTCTGAGAGCCTGTTACTTGCAAACCATTATGCTAGATCGTAGGGAATATATTGATGAATGTAACATGACTGTATGCAAGGAATTTAAAATTGAGAAAGCACGTAGAAAATAATAAATGACAGAAATAAGACACTCAAGGAACTGTGTGTGTGTGTGTGTGTGTGTGTGTGTGTGTGCATGCACACGCACACAAAGAGGAAATAGCCATTTATTCAGCTGAGCTGGGGAAATCAGAAAGGTTTTGTGGAGGAGCTGACCTACAAGCTAGCACTTGAAAAAAGAGCAGGATTTCAGTAGGCAGGCAAATCTGGAGGACAAGGTATGGGCTTGGAGAACAGGGGGTCTAGAAAGTGCAGAGGGTTTGTTGGAGGTTTGGGGCTGATCCTTCCAGACGCTGGATGCCACACTCAGGTGGCTGACTCCCGTGGGAAGAGGACAGCAACGTTCCGTGAGGAAGGGCATTACACCTTCTGATCTGTGTTTTTTGCCACACATTGAGGGATAGATTAGTGAGGGAAGAGACTGGATATAAGGAAACCAGTCAGGAGATTAATCTGGTGGTCCAGGGCTGAAGTGAAGCCAGGGTACTAGAAACAGGCCCATGGCAGAGGGGATGAAGTGAAGGGGGCGGATGCAGAGATATTAAGAGAGGTTTTGTGACAGGATTTGACCAGGTGTTACATGTTGATGGGTTGAGAGGAAGCATAGTCTAAAATAACTTGTAGTTTCAGTCTAGATGATTTGGAGGATGGAGGTGATGTCAAGTGATGGGAATACAGAATAAATCAGGGATCTGGTGGAAGAGAAACTCAATTTGGCTCTGTTGAGTTTGAAGATCAATGCCGTTATCTATCTTCACATGCAAGCTTGCATTTGAAAATTTGGGACAAAAGCTCAGGATGGAAGTCCAGTATGGTGATGCAGTTTTGAAGTGATATTTAAATATTGCTAAGAAGTTAAAGAGAGAAGAATGTCAGTGCTTAACAACAAACAGGAAATGAGAAGGTAGATAAAATGATAGGTTTGCCCGAAACATAGCAAAGTAGAAATATGTATCATTGAGGTTCCCAGTCCTGTTTTCCATCTTTTTTCCCATGGTTCTTCCTCCTTTTTCCTTTTCATGCTTCAATTATAGCTGTCTTATCTTTCCTGTGGGGAGGAAAGAAACTCAAAATGCCAACTTGAACTTACAACTTTGTTTAATGCAGTTTCCTACTCAAAAACCATTCATGGCTCATGGTTATTCATATACCAACAACCTGACTCTTTCTGTAGCATTCAGGGTTTCCCCTGATGTGGCCACCCTCTTGCTTTTACCCCAGGACAGTCAGATACCTGTAAGCTCCGTGATGATTTTCCTACTTCGGGGTCTTTGCTCCAGCTGCCCCCTGAGCCTGGTATTTCCTTCCTGTCCTTATCCAACCACTGGGGTCGACACACATGTCAAGGTTTTGAAGCCTGCCCAGCTTTTTCCCACTCAAAATTCTCTCACCTGATGGACTCTTACTGAATCCTCTCTGCCCTTTGGTCATAGCATTTGCCTCTATGTTGTTTGCGGTTTACATGCCTTTGTCCCTCGGTAGCCTGTAGCTATAGAAGACTGAAACTTACTCCCTTTGTGCTTTATACGGGCTTTTTTGAGACTGAACACAGCAGTGATTAGATGGATGTTTTGAAATGACAGAGGAGAGAAAAATAATTGCAGCAAAGCCCACTCTGGCTCTGTGTGTTCCCTTTCTTAGTCTGACTGATTTGATACAATTATAGCAGATATCACTGAACTCGCATAAACAGGTGTAAAGGTCTCTGGTATCGCCTCATTCTCTTGGCTGATTACTTTCCGAAAAAGAAAGAAAAAAACCCACAAAATGTATGAGGTCTGGAACTGGAGGGGACTTCATTATTTTTAATGTCTCAGTAAAAGATCTTTTTTTTCTCTCTCTCTACATTTACCAGACTAACCCCAATAATGTCTTTTAAACAATGAATTCTAGTTTCAAAAGCATACTACTCTGCAGTTTGTTCAGAATTAAGTGACCATTAGAAGGCATTAGTTTAGAAATGAGTGCCCTAATTACTTCTGAAAGTTAGCAATAAAAGACGAAAAAGAACTCCAGATTTCAGACACATCAGCATGCTTGCGGTCCTGGATGCTTTTTCTGTACCTTTGTGTCTTCCCATCATGCAAAGTGTTGGGCAGAGGGAAGCACTGGAGTGTTCTGACACCTGCTGATTCAATTTTGTATTAGGCAAACGTTTCTTCATCTTGCCCCAATTCTAGAGAATAAAATGTATGGAAAGATATTAAGATGTGGACCGTTTACTCTAGACGAACTTTCAGGAACACCAGGAAGTTTGATGGCGTAGATGGGTACAGATGATGCCTGTCCAATTGTGCAGCCATGGAGTTTGTTACCACTTAAAAAGAGTGTCCTAGGCACAGTAGTTCTCTGTGGTAAGCATGTTTGTTTCAGCAGCAATGTCATGTCAATTTGCTGTCTGGGTTCAGACTTCACAGCTGTTTGTGGAAGGCTGGTGGATATTCTGTTCCTAAGTCTAGGATAGTAGAGGTCCTAAGTTTCTAGCCATTCTCTTTTCAAGGCAGGGGTAGTTTTTGCCACGAAGCCTGCTCAGTGGAGCTGTTCCGGGCTGCACTTGCATGGCTGATGGGACAGATTTCTCCCGGTGGAATAGTTCCATGCATCCTACACGTGACCTGTTAGCACACGTCGGATGGGAGTGTTGGCAGCACTCACAGCCTTAATATCTACTTTACAGGCAATTACTTCCAGCTTCCACGTCCTGCCCATGGAACTGCAGGTGTTCTCAAAGAAGGTTCTTGCACTGTGGGGCTGGAAGCTTCTTGTATTTACTGTTTTCCCCTTCCCCTCCGCTGGAGCGTAAGATCTTCATTGTTGTAACCCTTAGGGGACCAGTATAGGATTATGAATGCTTTAGGGGGTCAGGGGAACTCTTGGGTTCATTTAGACTGCTTTGCAAAGACTTTGAGGTTTCGGAACAGAAAGAAACAAATTGGTGATTTTTTTCCTTAGCTTTTGCTCCAAAAGACAGCAGCCACCAGACAGGCTAACCTGACTTTTGCACGACTCCTTGCTCATAAGGGGCCCTTTGAGGGGTATCCTTGAATGAACTCACAGGCCAGGCTGCTCTGGGTTTTTTAGCTCCTCTCACTGAGTAGACAGTAGGAAGTTGAAATGGGGAGGCAGTCTAGCCTGGGGACCCTGGCTGTGCCCCTCCTTGCTGTGGGATGTTAGACACCTTCCTTACCTGTAAAACCCATCTCAGAGTCTCAGTGTAGAAATTACATGAGATAATGTGGCTGAAGTATTTGGCATAGTGCTGAGCACATAAGTCAACGAGTGTCAACCATTAACAAACTAATGACAGCAACAAAGGGAATTTGTGGTCCAGCTACCTGAAGTTTCACAAAGGAGAGACGTCCGTGCCGAGGAGGAGCACAGAGAAGCAGCATCGCTGTCTCCATATCACTGTTGTGTCAGGAGTCCAGACTCTCATCAAATGAAAGCGTATTAACTTCAGAGCATCACTGTAGCCAGATTCTAGGCACTGTACCTGTCAGCCTGATAAAGGCTTTGATGTGGTTTGTCCAGGTTGCATAGGTACCCTACCTTTAATCATGGGAAGCCAATGACAGATAGTAACTCACAAGACTCCCTTTCATCTCAAAGTATTCTTCTAGCATGATTTTAGAAGTATAAAAACCTAGGCATATTATTTTTGCCTTTATACCAAATTAAAAGCAGGTGAAAGGATGCTGTTTTGTTGCCTTTGCCATGAGAAGATGAGTTGCCCAGAGGGGGGGAGAAATACATATTCTTCTTCAAATTTTATGCATTTCTCTGAACCCCAGTAGTTTATGAAGGAGCTCAGGGCTAGGACACCTGAAAGTTGTGGAAACTTTAGGCATCGCACCCTGGAAACTTGCTCCCACTCCTTCAAGAAAGGTCATCAAATGCAAGAAGGTTATGAATTCATCATGCATTAATCATTTAGCCCCACCAGGGGTTTTCTGTTCCTTGCCTTATCTGTCACTGAAAAAAAAATTCACAAGATCTACATTATTCCATTTATTTTACGGTTATAAATAATCAAATACTATTTGCGACTCTGTGGTTTGTAATGCATTCAGATGGACTGAGAACATGATGGAAAAAAAACAGGCTTGGTTTTGCTGGAGGTCTGACTTCCCCGGGGAGTTCCCCCTCATTGAAGAGGAGAGAGCTCAGTTATGTTGGAGGGACCGCGCCGGAGACCCAGGGGAAAGAAGGTCTCCTCTCTTGAGGCGCGTCCCAGGCAGCAGCCCTGGGTGATGCTCTGCAGAGCTGCAGGATGGAAGAAGAATCACAGTTTCAAACATGGAAATCTTTTGAGTCATCTTGGCTAGAGATTTCTTTAAATCTCCAAATTCTTCCATGCAAAAAAGAAAGAGAGGGTGAGAATTCGAAACTGAAGATTGTTGCTGTGAATTGGTAGTGACAACAATATGGTCACGGTCTGTTTTTCACAGTTCGGTTCACACTTATTTCAGGGCTGGGGGAAAATGTGTTCTTGAAATAAATCGGAACTCATTCAGAGATTGTGAGCGGGGGATCTTAATGGAGATGTTTTTTTTCTTTCACAATTGTGAGCTTTATTCAGGGTCCAGCCTCCCCGCCTGCCTGCTCCCTCCCTTGCCTGCCACCCTCCAGCAAACTAGAGGCGGATGCTTATCCTCTCTGGCTTTTCCCAAGACCAACTTCTAAACATCCTCCCACCTGCCCTGTTGGCTGCGGCAGCGGATTCTGATTAAGTCATTGCACACTCCGGCTGTCTCTTCTGGCGACAGAGCCATGGCTAGGGAGATTTCCGAGCCCAGGACAGCATATTCCTGAGTCCCCATCCCTGGCAACGGGCCGCTCTGCTGCTGGCACTCAGTCCCTGCTGTGAGTTCACGGGCTTTGTTCAGACGGTGTTCACATGAGCAAGTGAGCGACCCAAGGAAACTGTCTCCCTGGTTAAAGCATTAGTAAAGTTTAAGGGTTCCTACACCTGATCTCTATCAGGGTGTATGGACGGCACTAAATCCTTGCTATGACAGGTACTGACTACCCTGGTCAGATGAACAAGGTCAAGGTTAGAGTGGGTTTTCTGACTCTGCTGACCTTGCTCCAGGGGAGAAGAGAGTCTTGGGCCCTGGCTCCTCTATTTGGCTACAACCCTTGAATTGGCTGACCCTCTTGGTACCTTGTGCTTTGATTAGACACCACGGGTGTCCTGTCCCAGGAGATGTGGGACCAGTAGAGTCCGCCTCAAACCTCTCTCTGTCAGTACCTGCGGGATTGAGCTCTACCTGTACTGGGGAGGTAAGGCCCCATGAGGTCACTGTCAGAAATTGCTCTCTCGGCTTTTTCTCATCCCTTTCCTCAATCTGGGCCCTGAAATCTATCACCGTGAGCATCTAACTCAAAAAGTAATGTAAATACGATATTTAAATATTCTTGCCTGCAATCTTGTGAAGCCAATCTCTATTTCACCTCCCTCCCCTGAGTCTTGTCCCCTGAGGTCTGGGATGCTCACAGATGCAGCCAAACAGCTCCCACCCCGCACCTATCCATCCAGCTCCACTGGCTGGGAAATCGATTGAAGGGGTGCTGAGGTTCCAGACTGTCATGTTTCAGATCTACCAAGTCCCAGGAGTGATGGGTTCTAAGCCCCCCCCTCAGCCTCTCCTGCTAACCCTACCCTGCAGAGGACTCCAAGCCTCCATGAAGTGTGGCCTGGGGCAGATGTCACCCTGCCCTGTTCCCAGGTGGTTCTGTCCAAATCAATAAAACCACGACATTGGCAAAAAAACCCCTCTCCTTTCATTTAAAAGCACAGCACCCTCCTGTATATTGATTTACGCTGATGGATACTGACTGGTCCCCAGTCCTCTTGTTCTAGAAATAGCCAAAATAGATGCCCCAGGGGCTTGGCTAGGACTCCCTGTTACAGACAATGCCCACAGCACAGGCCAGAGACCGCCTGACTCCTTAAAAAGATTCAGCCAGCCCGCTCCTGTCTCTGGGTGTCTGTTATGAACTGAATTGGGCTCCCCTAAAATTCTTTTTTTTTTTTTTTTTCAGTTAAGCCAACTTAGACATAGGTTCCTTGGGCATTTACCGTCTTGTTCAAAAATATGTTCATTAAAA
>NW_006799027.1:686629-695798 GCF_000442215.2 Lipotes vexillifer | reverse complement strand
CCTCCCGGACCGGGGCACGAACCCGTGTCCCCTGCATCGGCAGGTGGACCCCCAACCACTGCGCCACCAGGGAAGCCCCATCCCCTAAAATTCTTATTTGAAGCCCTAATCCCTAATGTGACTGTCTTCGGAGATGGGTCCTTTGAGGAGATAATTAAGGCTCCATGAGATCCTAAGGGTGGGGCGCAGATCTGATAGGACTGGTGTCCCCATAAGGAGAGGAAGAGACGCCAGAGGCCTCTGTCCTTGTTCCCACACAGAGGGAAGCCACGTGGAAAGAGGGGCAGCCACCCTCAAGCCAGGAGGAGAGGCCCCAGCAGACACCAACCCTGACAGAACCTTGACCTTGGACACCCAGCCTGCAGAACCGTGAGAAGGTAAGTCTGTGTTGTTTAAGCCGCTACTCTGTGGTATCTTGAGAGGTACCCTCAAGCCTAGCTGTTTGTGTGGTGATCAGTGGAGAGGGCAGGTCTGAGCCCCCGGCAGGTGTGTGCCCTCCCTTACACCAGGTTTGTGGCAAGAGGACGAGAGGAACAATAACCCTGTGCTGTTGTCCTGTGACTCGTCCCTCTCAGGTGGCTTTCATGCACGGTGTTTTGTTCGGTTCTCATAATACCTTTCTGACCCTTTGCCAGTGTCCAGTCGTTTTATTGACTTTTTACAGCTGGTGAAACTGAGGTATTAAACAAGCTACATAATTTATGTAATTTGTCTGAAATCGCCCCGTGGGTTGGTGTTCCGGGACCACTGCAGCCTGATCCAGTATCCTTTTCACTATGCAGAGCATCTCCAAGTGGATGAGGCCGAGGGACTTCTGCTGGGCTGGTGAAAATTTCAGTTCTTTCGTGGTTTTCAGCATCTGTATGAAGGCCAAGGGGGCCAGTTCCCAGGTGTGGAGTAGCTGGAGAGCAGCTATGAGGGAGCCCAGCAGGGTCTTTTTATGAGACGGAGGACAAGATGGAAACTGCAGGAATTGGCAACCATGATGCCAAAAGACAAGCCTGGGGCAACCCAGTGGAGGCTGACCTGGGAAGCATGGGCGGGTGAAGCGTCAGGTGTGAGCTGGGGACATCCTGCGATGTGTCCTCCTGGCTGTCGGCTGCTCTGGAAGCTTCTACGCTGTGTCCCTGCTATGACTGCTGAGCTTTCATTCTATGAGTCCCCATCAGAAGGATGGGGGCAGCACCCTTAAAGGCGTGATGGTCTTACCTACAGACTCCCGGGGTCACCCCTCCGCATGTGTACCTGGGGGCGTAGGACCACTGGAGCTCTCTGCTCAGCCCCCCTAAATCCTCTGCAGGTCGGATGCTTCCTGCCCACACGTCCCTGACAGTAGCCAGACACCCCTGGGAGCACCTCACTTTTTAACCAGCTTTTACGTAGGTGGCCGGAGTTGCAAAGAATTATGCTCCAGATTCACCGGGCCTGTTCTCCAACTTGAGAAGGAAACTGCTCAGATGGGCTTTATTTTCCCTCTGATAATCTGGCTTTTTCAGGGCTTGCTTCCTTCCTGCTAAAGCAGTGGTTGAAATCGGAGACTCGGGAATCCGACTGCCTGGGATTGAATCTGGGTCTGACACTGGCTTATGTGAGCTTAAGCAAGTTACTTAATCTCCCTACTCCAGAATTTTCCTCATCTGTAAAATAAGGATAAAAGTAGCACTTAGGGTTTATGGAATGATTACGTAGCCTGGTATGTAAAGTGCTTAGAACAGGGCCTGGTATATGGAAAGTGCTATGTGAGTGTTAGCTACCGTTATTATCATATCGGTATTATTTATCCAGTAGTTACTGCTGAGATGAATCTTGCTTGATGCGTGTAGAACTTTTTCTTACATAATTAATTTTTCTAGATATTAGTCAATGACATGCATTGGGATTATTTTCAAGCTTATGCTCTTACACTTGGCCCTTCCAATTTTAATTTTGTTACCTTCCTTCTTAGCTACCCATTAATTTATATAATTTAAAAAATTTACTCCCTTTATATTCTTTCCTCCTATATTATTTTCCAAATACCGAGTTGATGGGATTTATTCCAGTGACAACCCTGTTATCTCTGGTCCTCTTCGGAACTCCTGCTGCATTTCATACCCATCACGTGTCCATTGTCACCCAGCTACGTTGACGTTCTCAGGACCAAGGTTTATATCTTATACCTTTTCTGAGGGCCAAGGTTTATATACCTTATACCTTTTCTGAGTCCTGCCCAGTGTTCTGCACGCATTAGATACTCAGAAATTAAGTGGGGATTAATTTGTTCCCATCCTATTCCTATTTGCCCATTACATTCCCAGGTCTAAAATGTTTCTCTCTCACAATTGTGAAGTCTATTGTACTGATGCTTAATATATTTCATATACACCTGATGGAACCAAAACTCACCCAACAGGAGATATGTGCATCGTGTTACTTTACTTCCTGAGGTTGGTAGCTATTTCAGCTAAGCCCCTCCCTCCTTTTAAGCTGGCCACCAGCTTTCCCATCTCTCAACTAGAAAACAAACTTCCTGAGAGCCAGAATCTTGTGGGGCTTGTGTGCTGATGGGTCTCTGGTATTAAGAATAACAGAGCAGCTCTCATTAGCTGCTTAGCTATCAGCTGCTGCCCTTGCTTCCTTGCTGACACAACCCTAATTTTGACTGCTTCAGAAAAGGCTAGCCCTCAACCTGGCCCAGAGGATGTGCTGTAATCATTCTAAGTCAATCCTAGGTTTTCCTATTCCTGTTGCTAGCGGTTGGTTTAGGAATGGGCATGTTCTATGCTTTTGTGACTGTTGTCCTTGCCCCTAGAAAAGGGCAATATGATGCCTGGATTTGTGGCAGCCACCTTGGCATCATGAGGGGAGTCAACTCAAGACCACAAGCTAAGATCCATTAATGCAGAGTGGGAAGAAGAAAGATTCTGGGGACTTAACAACATTGTTGAGCTACTACTGATTACCCAACCTTGGAACCAACCTATCTGCCAACTTCTTATGTGAGATAATGCATATCTGTGGTTGTTCAAGCCACTTTTAATTGGGTCTTCATCTTCCGCAACTGAAAGCATCCTGATCCAGGAGACATACCATAAATATTTGTTAACTTACTGACTGATGAAACCTTCCTTAAGTCATGTCATATTGGTGAACTGAAGCTCTAAATGTTGATCAGTAGTGGCAGCAAATTCTGGTAGGAAAAAAAAAAAAAAGCATTATTAAAGCACTCAGGTAAATGGAATGTTTTTTATGTTGTTTTAAGTCTTGACTTTGGTGGTGAGGTTGATGGGTGAGGAAATTCTGAACCCTGGAAAAATCACATTAAGAGAAAATTTTGAAAAACTTTATTGTCACTCTTTAGTTGAATTATAGATTTAAATTGGCCAATGCTCAAAATACTGCACCTAACTAAGGTGGCCCCTAAAGGTGAGCTTTTGCTCTGGCTGGTGCTGAGGCAGAACGTGGACTTGAGCACCAGTCTGTGGCCAAGGGCTGCTGACACCCCTGGTCACTTCCAGAGCTGCCACTCATGGAACTATGTGACAGGTGCCATTAATGGGGATGTATTTCTATCAGGTGACTTTGGGACCATTTGCAGCCCAGAGAAGCAGCCCACTTTTATTCTCTTTCCACATTCTCAGGTGTTCCTTACATGACTGAATAACCTGCATGAGTTTGGAGGACCACAGCACTGTCCCAAGAAGGAAAGCAGGACCTGATATAAGGCAGAGCGTTTGCTTCAATCTGTTCTGGTCAACAGAAGGACCTTTGGCGATCGGTCAGTTGGATGCTCTCCTTCCTCTGGAGTACTGCAGGGACCTCACGTCTACCAGACTTCCTAGTTTTGCCTTCTTCTAGCCTACGCCCTACGCCGGTACCCAGAGTTGACGGTGGCACTTCTCTGCTTACAGTCCTTTAGTGGCGCCTCTTCCCCTACAGATACGTGCGAGCTCCTTGGTCTGTCACGTGAGGCCCGGCTCCTTCTGGACTCTGCACTCCTCTCGAGTCTCTTCTCTCCCTCTCATCTCCCACAGAAAAAAGCCTACCCACATCAAACTCCCCGGAGCTTCTAAAGCAGGGCGCATTCCTGGTACCTCCTCAGCTCCCTTCCCCACACTCCCTGGACTCCCTCTCCACCTTGCCCTCCCTACACACTTCACCTCCCTTTTTGAGACACGTCTCTGATGTACTCTGGGAAGCCTTCCAGGATCCCCTGGTGCAGAGTTAGAGTCGCCCTTTCCTCTGCTCTTCACCCTCTACATCACCACATCACACCCATCACCCGGTCATTGGCTGGTTTCTCGCCCCCTCCCGCCGCCGCACTACATTCTGAGCATCTCGTGGTCAGGACTTGGTCCTGCCCATCTTTGTCACCCGTGGCCAGGGCTTAGCATACACTAAGTGCATACCAGTCACTTTTTGGTTCGAACTGAAGTAAATCAAAGTGTACAAACGAGTAGGAAGAAACACCTGCAGCAGTTTCTGAGGCGCGCGGGTTTGTTGTAGGCATCTTCTCTTTGTCAGGATCCTGGGAACTGAGAAAATGAGCCAGACATTAACTCCTTTGCCGGTGAATGCCTAGGAGTAGATACGGAACAGAGAGAGAACTGGGGAGGTTGAGGCAGCAGGTGTAGAGAAGCACCACTGAAGGACCCCAGAATAATCCCCTGCACTGTCACTCTCTCACCTTTTGTCCTCATTCAGACTCTTACAATATTTACTCAAGTTTACAGTTACTTATTAAAGCTTAGATAGGTTAATTCTTTTCATTTCATCCTCTCTTTACTTCAGAATTTAGAGACAGACCTATGGGGCCGTGAAATTGCACAATCTCCTAAGGATTCTAAGTCCTTGACTCATTGTGAGACCAGAACATTCCTTATTCTTTTACGTAGGGTTTCCTCCATCCCCATCTGGGAAATTACCATCTGCTTGTGATAGCTCTCCCCAGCTTCCTTTGTGAATGAAAGGGCTAAGTTTTGACTCAATAATCTTAGCAATATCTAACTCCCCTGTTGATGAATAAATCATTTTCTGCTTTCTTTTGGGGAATTCCCTATCTCCTTGGGTCACCTATCATTCAATACACGTCCTGGCCTTTCAGGAACTTTCTCAGGAATGCAATTCGGGTTTATCATAGACAGGGAGATGTACCTGGAGTCCAGAAAGGTGGTCCCCCAAGGGTCCTGTGGATCAAATCCTTCCCCAATATTTTTTCCAGGGGATTGACAGGAGCTTCCTCACTCCTCCATTGCCACTGTAAGAGGAAAACTGGCCATTCCTTTGTGGGGAAGGGGAAACACCCAGTTACTGAGGAATTCGAATGAGATTTATTTGCTTGCATTCCTCTCTTCATGGCAACCGATTATGTTCACTTCTGCAGTTTTTGTAAGCTGGATAAATTGAGGTAGCTTACAGCAACTTTGTTTTCCAAATCCATAGGTTTTGAGCAAATTATACATTCCCTTTTGCTGGCTTACCATGGCTGAACCCAGAAAGTATAATCAGAAAGAGGATATTTTATCTAGAAACATTTGTATTAGAGCGTAATAGAAGAATGTACAGCTAATAGAAGAGGTGACAGGTAATTATGTTTTTGCTTGAGCTGCATGGGATGGAGTTTATCTCGGAGAGGACTGGGCACATATACAGCTGCCTGGTGTGGATACAATTTAAAAGGTCTGTGGAGGGCTTCCCTGGTGGCGCAGTGGTTGAGAGTCCGCCTGCCGATGCAGGGGACGCGGGTTCGTGCCCCAGTCCGGGAAGATCCCACATGCCGCGGAGCGGCTGGGCCCGTGAGCCATGGCCGCTGAGCCTGCGCGTCTGGGAGACTGTGCTCCGCAACGGGAGAGGCCGCAACAGTGAGCGGCCCACGTACTGCAAAAAAAAAGGTCTGTGGAATGTCCAGTAACCCTGTGCCCTTGGCATCTTTAGGAAAGCTACACCCACCCACTTCAGTTTCTTTAACGTTTTACAAAAGAGTTTTACCAGTTTCCTTTGTTGACTTGGTTTCCAGATAGTAGGGGGAAAAAATAAAAGAAAGAAATGGGAATGATGAACAGTTGTCATGTGCTTTAGCTCCCAGGCATGAAATTGGGGCTCAAGCCAGAGGAGTGAGTTTTCTTTGGGTCCAGGCCAGCAAAATGAAACCCCGAGAACTCGGTCTTTGGATATGTCATTACCTAACAAGCCAAAGGAAATGGATGACATGATGCTGACTAAAAGAGATGAATTCTGGTCTATAATTTATGTGAACATCAACTAACAGTCAAAAATACTGATTAGTATCAGTATCAAATTGTCCAATCTCAGTATCAAATGAGAAGAGAGACGCAATGCACGCGGATGCTGCGCAGTAATAAGGAGTTTGGTCTAGATACCCCGGTGATGATCATTAATTTTGCTATGTTTTGGTTTAGTGTTTGCGCTCATGTATTCTAGTATGTCTACAGATATGAAAGTAACACCTGGTGTGCTCTGTGCAAATGCTTCTCCACTTCAGGAAGAAAGCCAAAGGGGACACACAGCTGAACCCGGAGCATTGTTATAAACAGGCTCCAGGGAATCAACTCCTCAGATTTCCAAGAATAAAACAGAGTTAGAGAAAATATACAAATATAGGAGCCTTCCTTGTTTGCAAGACATACCTTTATGGAAATATTACGCTCAGAAGTTTGTTTTGGAGCAGTTTGTAAACCAAGCTAGGTTTTCAGGGCATAGCTTCATAGCTTTGTTTGCGTGTAAATGCTCATGTCCAGGGATTTAATTTTGCTGATATGGCAAGACTGTCAAAAGGTGGCTATTCGTTCTAGATTATTCCTGCCAGTGCCGGGCACACTGTTGACTTCATACTCCTTGAGGCAATTGCTTCAGTGCTCAGTGCCTCTGAGATCAGCGTTCCTTTCTCTTGTGTAATTGAGAGCTGGCAACTCACACGTTTAGCTTATTATATAAAGTCTCCAAGAAGAATAGACAAGGCAAGAAGCAACTCTTGCCTCGGAAGACCTAGAAGCACAGCTTTCTAGAGAAAAGCTGCTAGATTACTTGAAATGTATGATATTTCCTAGATCTGTGCAAATCTAATAAAGGAAGATAAATTGACTTTTTGGATTTTCTTGTACAAAAATATCCAAAATCCATTTCATCCTTTTATTCCATTTTTACTTTAAAAAAAACTTAGCAGCTGAGTTTCATTCAAGTCTAGCTTGCCCCTGCCACCCCTGTTCAAGTCCATCACCGAGGAGAGGATAACTAATCACACTGTCCCATTTTCATGGCCATGTTCATCTTACACCCTTATTGGCAATCCTGTTGGACATTTCTAAAGTGTAATATGAGTGAGAGAGCTCACCATTTCCCCCCCGAGGTCTAGAGGGGCAAATGGGTCCTATCTGCCACAATCCCAGAGCTAGGAGGTCCCACTAGCAATCTCTGCCTTCACCTGGAAGGGAAAGGTGAGAATAGGCAATCCATGAATTCAATATACACTGAAAAGACATTTTTGGCTCAACCAGAGTGCTGAGTGTTCAGGTGGAGTTCTCAGGTGTGGTAGGAAAATGCAGTGGTCTGTTGAGCTCACATTCTGGCTGATTAATACACTGCTAAATGCTCTTTGGAGCTCTGCCAGGAGAAATATAAACAGCAAAAGAACTTACTCTATAAGTATCTGTCTTTTTGCCAAATCGTATGAGGAAAATGTGTTTAAGGAAAAAAAAAAAAAAAGGGTGTATTTTTATTACATGTATGCTCATCAGACCCCAGCTCTGTAAAACCCATTAAAAACAACATGAAGTATTTAAAATCAGCAGCAATCACCTTGGTTGGTTACTGATTTACAAATTAAAAACAGTCTGAATGGAAGATAAAGGTACATTAATAAACACAGATTCCAAATCCTTGGTGATTACTTGCTGGTCTCTTCAGAGAGGGGGCTCAACTCAACATCTCAAGGAAAATCGTCAGCATGTAAGTGAAGAGGAGGCTTTGATAGTTGACAGTGACCCTGGGAAGTGGAGAGGGTTGTTTAACAGTCACTTGCAGAGCCCTAAGAACTATCAGTATTTGTTTTAAGGTCTCTGGCATGCACTGGTGCAGGGGCAGGGCAAGTTTTCAAGCTAAATATGCCTCACCACGAGGGCCTTCCCAGTGGTAGGGGAAATGTTCCGTTTATTCCACACCTGTTTGGTATTGTAACTCAGCTCCTGGAACCCAAGAAAGTTCTCACACCAACGTGGAGTAGAATCACCATCATCACCAATCCCCAGGGCCAGTGTTTACTCTGTACCACACTCCATTCTGAGTGTTTACAGACACAAACACCGTTAATGTTCCCAACAATCTCAGCTAGACACTCTCATTACCCCCACTGGGTAAAGGAGGAAACTGAGGCTAGGAGAGGTCTAGTAGCTTGTGGAAGTTCTCACAGCCAGTCCATGGTGGAGATGAGACATGAACCCAGATGGTCAGCTTTCAAAACCAGAACCAGCATCCTGAGAGCGGGGCTGGGAAGGCACCTAGTGCTGTTTTAACATATCAAGGTCTTGTCCTTTGGGGAGCTCAAGTTGACAGGATATCCTGTGGTTTGTCCTCTCCCCAAATGAATAATCTTGGAGGGGAAAAAAATCTCAAGCCAACAGAACCTTTTAAATCTATGTTGTCAGTGAAATAATATGGTGGCTGCATAATAAATATAAATAAAAATGGAAAGTGGAAAAACAGAAGATGGCAAGCTGTGGTCAGTGCTACGGACTAGAGGCCCTCGTATATCCATGTTTATGTGTGTAAAACTCACCAGGGTCTCGGCGCCAGCAGATGTCCAAATGTTCCACTGGGGGATGTGACTGGAGGGTAGATAAAGGTGAAGGAATCACAAAGGCAGGAATGGAACCAACAAAGGCTGCACTTTCATCCATTTTTATGCCCCAAAGCCCCTGCAGGGTAAGGCCCCTTCCTCAGTGAGTGGCTCGTGGCCACAGCGACTCTCCTTGTGGTGCGCGGTGGTGAGAAAGTCCATTTGATGAAAATCCACAGGCATATACACCTCTTGCCACTGAAGGACCCCTGGATTTTTAAGGGTTACAAACCAGGTTAACTCTTCTAACACTCCTAGGCCACTGCACCTCAGGCAGGCCTGCCCTGCCCCAAGGGGAGAAGACCATGGAAACTTCCATGAGGCTGAGCGAAGAGCACA
>NW_006799027.1:680096-686610 GCF_000442215.2 Lipotes vexillifer | reverse complement strand
CCCCCCCCCCCCCCCGCCTCCGTGCTACTCTTACCTTCCAGACGCCATCCGGACATTTGCAAACCAATTTTATGAGAAAGCCTTAGACTTTCCTTTGTGCTTTAGTTTCTTTTAGTTTATCTTTCTAAGTAGGTCATTTCCAAATACAAATTGTCAGGCAAAGAAAAACTGCTTTCCAAAGCGAGGCCCTCCGTCTCTGGGGCAGCAAGGCGTCCTAGCAGCCCCGCTAGGCTCCCATAAAACCTCCTGGTTGTCGTGCTCCAGTGACTCAGGTGTTCCCTCCAGATGCTGCCCCGTCCCCATGACAACCCCTTTCACTCCTGCTTTGAGTCCTGCAGCTTCACACCTGGACCTGCCTTTAATAGCTGCTTCAGACTGCTGCCTCTTTTGGACCGTTTGCGTGCTCTCGGGCGCAGCTTTCTCCTGGATGCTGTCTCTGGCTCAACCTCGATGTCTAACCACTGACACCCAGGCCCTGAGACACCAGCCCAGCAGGTGCCGCTCTGGGAGGGAAGTTGGGAAAAAAAAAAGCACATCAAGGTAAGGTTTCATTTTCTTTACATGAGCTAAGATGCCAGCATTTATCAACAGGAAGAAGCTTCTGGAAATCATCCTGGAATCATTAACAAAAGCCCAGGGTATTGTTAGAAAGCTTTGTCTTGGCTTTTAGTGGCCTCTGCCCTTCACTCACTAGCTCACTGGGCACCTTCCCTGGAATCACCCTCACACATCTCATGCCCCAGATGCTTGCACTTTCTCTTCTGTGCATATCAGTGGCAGCTTTCTTCTGCGTGCTGGTGCTGTGTCTTCCAGCTCACCAGAGACAAGAGACAGCCCAGAAGGAAATCTCACCCCTTGACTCCTGGGGTTTGGGCCCCCACGTGGCAGAGTTTGGGTTTAACTCCTGGGTTTCGAAGTATAATATTGCTTTGTAGATGCCACCTGGCCTTTTAAACTTGATTTTGTCCAAATAAGAAAATTATATCAAAAGGCAAAATGTTTCCTTTTGACATTCTCAAGTGACAAAATGAAACTTCAAATTGCAAAAAGTCCCCCCATAAAGAATTTGAATAAAAAGTCAAAGTACATACGACAAGCCTTTGGTGAACCCAATCCTCCCTATTTGGCCTGAATTTCAATATTCTGGCATTGCCTTAAGTCCCTTTTTACCCTCAGATAGCAAGTTTAAGAGATGACTCTTCTTAATTTTTTGTAAGTTAACTCACATCAAGAAAATGTGATTTGATGGGTTATTTTTCTATCGAATATCCAGCTCTCTCCTCGTGGTTTGAAAGAGCCTGTCACAATTCCCAAGTGTGAATGCTAAACCAGCCATGAAGAGAGGCATTGCCTAGGGCTACAGCAAGCTAAACTAATGAGAGCCAAGATCAGGCTAAGAAGGAAACACACACACACAGACACATACACACATATGGGTATCCATACCTTCACGCACATATGTGCAAATATAATAGAGGTATCTGAAAAATTCTTTTTATTCCCGTGCTTTATTATTATTATTTATTTTTGATGAGTTTTAATGGAACTCTTAACTCGGAAGCAAGTTGGTACAACTTCTGCATTAAGCAAATGAAATGTCTTCAGTGTTTAAAAACCTCTGATGGAAGTCTGGCTCCTTAAATTTTAAGGAGTAGCTGTCTTCTTCTAGAAGTCACCGGACCGGAAATGAAGAATCTGAGTCCCTGATCCGGTTCTGTGAAACATCTTATCTCCGATGGCTTGGTAGAAGTGGGCTTGTTTCCTTACAAGGGAAATGAAGGGTTGGAGTCTGTAATGAACTTTCTAGCTCTAGAAATTTTGTGTCTGTAATTAATAAAAATACACTAAATGTGAATTCTCCTGCTGCTGCTGTTTACGTCCCTGCCTGTTCTTTCTTGGGTGTCAGAGGGGCCGTGCACACTCATGAGATGTTTCCTGCATCCCTGCAGCTGTGGCTCGGGGCATGGGGCTGTGGGTAGGGATTTTTGGGTGGTGGATGATGCCATTGGGGTCTGAGCCGGGGAACCCAGAGTCCCTGCCTCCACGCCATTGAAGTATTTCTGCCGTGAGGTCGCTCACTCACCCCTTAAGATGTTAACATTCCATACGTAGACATGGAAAATTGCAAACACTAAGACCCGAAACAAAGCGCATCATTCAGGATATCAACAAGGAACAGATGGCTCACTTGAATTAGGAAATTTCAAAGGCTGGTTCACAAAGGGACTCTTTATGAAAATGTAGGGAAGCACAAAGGAATATTGCAGTAACCTGGGGTTAATAGCAGCAGAGAAGCCACCATGACTAAGGCTGGGAGACGGGAGGGAGTGATGTCTGGAATTCTTAAGCCACTAATAGCGGAGACCTTGCGGAGAGGGGCAGGGACGTTGGCTTGAGCAACACAAATAGGCCATCGCAATATCTCAGAAATGGGGCCGAGGGCAGTAAATAACCTGAGCTCCTGTCCTCCCTCCCTGCCTTCCGCCAAGTCTGGAGGCGGGGAGTCCACTGACGGAATCCATATCCATTGGCCCTTCTGGGGCAGGAAGGAGGGTGGAGAAGACAGAGTGTCGTTCTGGAGGATCAAAGAGAAGGCATCTGTCACACAGAGAAACAAATAAACACACCCTAGGGACCAAAATGGCCTCAGACTCTCTCAGGAGGTAACTGAAATCACCTTAAATCACTAGCTGCATAAAAGCAATCACATATTTGTTTGGCCTTTTCTTATAGGCACTTGGGAAGCGGTCCCTGAGAACCGAGAGGAAAAAAGGTTACCCTGTGAGCATCACACGCTGACACTGACATCTAAAGGATGAGCACGGAGACAAGTAAAAAGGGACCAGATGACTTCCTGGTCCGCAGGACGAGGAAATAACCGGTGAGCATGTGCGCATCTATGAAGCAACATGCTTGTCAGCAATCCGTGTGGGTGGGTCTTGGGGGCAAGATTTTGGTGATGCTTATTTCAACACCCAATGGGAGAGAGTGCTCAGGCCAGAGGAAGGAACCAGTCTGACCCCAGCTTGGATCCTCAGCCTGTTGCAGACAGGGACACACGTGGAGTCACCACCTGTGCCCAGGAAACCCCTTTGTCTGGAGTGCACCACGGCACGGCTGTGGTCAGTTCCCTCTCCCCACAGCGGGATGGGTCTGCCGCTTGTGCTGCCCATTAGATTTCAAGTCTGCAAGCTGAGGTCCAGCATGTAGACCTGGACCCTCCTGAGGCTCTGGGGGAGCCCAGCTGCCATTGCCCTTGAGCCTTTGGGAACGTCCACCTGCTTCCTGTCTAATGCCACTTCCATGAGTGCCCCCTCCTCCGCTCTTCACGACAGCCCTCTGAGCATGAGTGTATTGTCCTTTTTCAATGGAGACAAACCGAAGTTCCTAGAAGGGAAGCAGGTAGACGAAGGTTACATAACCAGTGGGCTGCAGAGTAAAAATTTAATGTCACTAGTTGCGATGGCTTAAGTGAATTAAGAAATGAGTATGTACTAGGCATTTTTCTAAGTGTTTTATAAGCATGAACTCATCTGTTTCTTAACTCTGTGAACGAGATTATTATCAACCCCACCTAGAATGTGAGGAAAATGCAGCCAGGGGATTGAGTAGCTGGCCCAAGGTCACCCAGCTACTCAGGTGAGTCTTCAACTCTAGGCAGTCTGAGTCCAGAGGTCAGCTCTTAACCACAAGGGCACAGAGCCAGAGGGGCCAGACAGAGGGAGGGAAAACGGGTAGGGGGCAAGTCAGTTCGGGCCAAGGCAACTGTTAAGGGTTTAATGAGCCCAGATGTTAATTGCAGATCTTAACTAATCGTTTACTTTCTAACTCTGAGTTAAATACTGCTTCCTTGTCTTTCAGATTATCTGAGGATCTAAATCCAGCCCTCCTTGTCTTTCAGATTTTCTGAGGATCTAAATCCAGCCCTCCTTGTCTTTCAGATTATCTGAGGATCTAAGTCCAGCCCTTGTTACCCACTGGAATGAACAACAAGGAGGTTCAAAAGGTTAAGTTACTAAAAACAAAAACCTTGGTGTTTTGCTTTGTTTGGTTTGGGGATCCCGAATGTCTATTTCCAGTATTTATGGAATCAGGAAGTGCTAAAGTAACAGGAATGTGACAGGCAGAGTCATTTGATACCAAAGAAATCAGGAAGTGCTGGAAACTGTTGAAAAAAGGTGGTTATTGCAACATTTCGACTTGACTTTTTCCCCAGTTCAAATAAAGTGTTGGTTTGTCAGAGGTTTTCGCCAATGATGCGTTTAACTTTTACCTGGGTCGTGGCTTGGCCAGAGGGCAGAGCCTTCTAGCTCATGTTGAGGTCATGGACAGTGTTTCACTGTCCTTCTTTCTGAAGCAACTCCACAAAGGGGCACTATTTTTTTTTCATTTCAGAACTAAGAGCTACACGAGTGAGGCTGTAAAGTATTGCAGAATAGAATATGTCCTAGACAGCATCCTCTTGTGTTCCCATCGAACATGTTGGCCACTGGCCACATAAAACAACTTAAATTTAAACTGATTAAAATTAATACAACGAGAATTCAGTTCAATGGTTGCACTAGCTCAGCAGCTCCTGTGGCTGGTGTTGACTAGTGCCTGCTGCATGGGACAGGGCGGTGCAGGATGTTTCCCTCGTCACAGAAGGCGCTGCTGGAGAGCCACACACAGCCTGATCTCAACTGGGAAAAAGAGACAGAACATTAAAGGGGGGTTGAGAGGGGGCTTCCCCTGGAAGGGACCCCTTTCCTGGACTCATGACTGGAATGGCAATATGTCAGGGAGCAAGGGGCTCAGGTAGACTCCAGATGTTGTACTTTGGAAGGCAGAATATGTCTATCCCATGCTCTGGCTCTGCTTCTCTCCTCTTGTTCTCTGCAATATGACTGATGTTAGAGCCTTTATCAACTGCACAACAGGAGCCAAGAAAAGGCCTCTGGGCCACGGCTGATGTGAACATGCAGTGGTGATGGCGATGGTGGTGGTGGTGGTGATGGTAGTAGAAGAGACTCCCAAGGAAAGCTGAAACTTGGGCGAAGGGCATGGAGGACCCTCAGCCTTTCCCCTTGCCTGGAAATTCCCTTCACGAGTGGAACCAGGAGATTCTGGATTTCATTCCTTTATTGGGATGTGCGCTCTCTTTGTAAGAAGCCACACCACCAGCATCTCTGAAGCTCTCTGCCTCTATTAGGTCAAAATGGACTCAGGGTAATTCCTATAGAGCAATGATTCTCTCAACTTTGTCCATACATTAGAATCATCTGGCATCTTTTGAAGCCCCCGGTGCTTAGACTACACCAGACTACTGAGTACAAGTCTCTGGGGTGGATGCCAGGCATCACTCCCCGGGTGAGTGTAGCGTGCAGCTGAGGTTGAGAAGTCGAGCTTGCTATGGAGAATCCCTTTCATTCACAGAACAGAGTGACTTAAACACGTATTCCACAGCCTTTTCTCCTTCCCTCAGTTTGACAATAATAGGAAGGCCTTTAATTCACATTAAGAAGATCTGTCTTGACAGCAGTGCAGTGAAGTAGAAAGAACTCTGAATCAGGAGCCAGGATATCAGAGTTTAGTCCAAGCTCTTCACCAAAGAGTGATGATCTGATGCACCAAGCCTCACCTGTGGGTGCTGTAACCTGAAGGTATCGGACTTGAAGGGTTCTAAACCCCCTCACGTTGCACACTTTGTGCCAAAGATGGTACTAAGTGCTCTGTTCTGTGAGTGTGGAGATGATGGCCCTTTGATGATACAGCTGTGGACCCAGTAAGCACTTGGGGATAAGGAAACCTTTTCTCCTTTGATGCTCCCAGGTGTCTGGAGCAACGCTCCCTTGTGTGTTGTAGGCACTTACTAGTGCTGGATGGATGACCATATACTTTATTCTTCCCCAAGGTATTGATGGGTCCATTTTACACATGGAATGAGCAGTCTTGTCGTAAGGCAGTTAGATACAGGGCTCCTCCAGGACAGCCAGATAGCTGCCTCTCTGCCACCCCTGTCCCACCTGACTGGAAGAGTCTAAGTGGCCATGTGACATACAGGACTGTGCTTGGGAATAGGACCTAGGATGCTGCACATGGGTAGAACTTGGCCACGATGTACACTGGGGCTCCCAATACGCTGCCTTCCCTCATCAGACCAGCTCAAGGACTGGGTATAGCTGAGCCTACCAGTTAAAAGCAGCAGAACCCGCAGCTGCTTCAGGAATGACCCAGGAGACTGAGACCCTCATCTCTATCTGCTGCATGACCTTGGGTGCAAAAAAATGTCTTTGTACATCAGTTTTCTTAGCTTTAAAATAAGCTGCTGGGGGCTTCCCTGGTGGCGCAGTGGTTGAGAGTCCGCCTGCCAATGCAGGGGACACGGGTTCGGGTCCCGGTCCCGGTCCGGGAAGATCCCACATGCCGCGGAGCAGCAGGGCCCGTGAGCCATGGCCGCTGAGCCTGCGCGTCCGGAGCCTGTGCTCTGTAACGGGAGAGGCCACGACAGTGAGAGGCCCGCGTACCGCGGAAA
>NW_006799027.1:679729-680005 GCF_000442215.2 Lipotes vexillifer | reverse complement strand
GAAAAAAAAAAAAAAAAAAAAAAAAAAAAGCTGCTGGGGCCATGTGATTCTAAGATCCTTTCCAAATCCAAAACCATGTGAAAGAACGTTTTCTTTGGAAAGCAATCCTTGTTATTACTCATTGCCCTCTTCTTTTCAAGGTGCTTGACAATAGTTTTTGTGATTATTTCCTCTGTCTTTTTCCCTAACTTCCTATGTAGAGAAGTTAGAAGTCCATCAGGGTCATGGGTCATTTCTTTCTCCCTTTAGGAGAAGAATCTGAATTGTTCCATTCCT
>NW_006799027.1:615042-679676 GCF_000442215.2 Lipotes vexillifer | reverse complement strand
CTGCTTTGGTCAAATTGTTTACCCTTCAAAAAAATCTTTGAAGTGACAGCTGATCATCCGGAAATTACTCTGGGCATGTTCCTAAGTGTTTGTAGTTCAAGTTTTCAGGGCCCGGAATGGATTTTAACTGTTTCTCTTATTTTGCTTCATGTTCCTTTCTTCTATTCCCAGGTTTCCCTGTGTATAGACTGAACTAGAATAACCTTTTTGGACGTTTGCCAACGATTTTTCCCATCCTTTCATCCAGAGGTTCTCAATGTGTGGTCCCCTGACCAGCAGCATCACCATTACCTGGGCACTTGTTAGAAATGCAAATTATCAGGTAGTCCTGACCACAGCAGAGTCAGTCTATGTTTTAACCAGCCTTGAGGTGATTCTGATGTGTGCTCAATTTGAGAATTTGAGAACTACTGCTAATAAATGACAACATTTTCTCTTACCCTTCTCATTCTTAATGTATTTCTCTATTTCCTTCTATAATACATTAAAAGACTCTGAGATTGTTTCTCTAAATCTTTTGAAAATGGAGTTTTACTTTCTGCATTGACTTTTCTTATTCTGGCCCTAAAAGACCTATTAATTTCTCTTCTTCTTTACTGAGTGGCTTAGTTTCCTCTTTATCTGGCTTTTGCAAAGAATAAGTTTAGCACCTGGCATGAATTAAATGAAATGCAACCAAAGTGGTGGTTGACGAATATTTTTATAAACCTCTAGAGTCTTGCTACTCCAAGCTCGTTGATTCTGCAAAATCTGTCTCCACCCCAGCTCCACTGAGTCAGATTCTGTATCCTAACAAGATATCCAGGTGATTTGTCTACAAATAAAAGTTTGTGACGCACTGCTCTAAAAGACTGTCTCAGACCTTAAATGTTATTTCAGAAGTTGGAGTAAAGTCACTTGAAAATTTTAGCCAAGCAGTCAAATCTTATCTCCAAGGTAATACAGTTGGCCCTCCATATCTGTGGGTTCCAAATCTGGATATTCAACCAACTACGGATAGAAAACATTCAAAAATTTCTAGAAAATTCCAAAAAGCAAAAGTTGAATTTGCCATGTGCCAGCAACTATTTACATAGCACTTACATTGGATTAGGTATTATAAGTCATCTAGAGCTGATTTAAAGTATACTGCAGTATGCACATTTGTTACATGGAAATACTATGCCATTACATATAAGGGACTTGAGCATCCCTGGATTTTGGTATCCATGAGGGTCCTGGAACCAATCTCCCACAAATACTGAGGGATGACTATATATCATTATATTTGGTAACATGATGACAATGAAGGAAGTGTATACTTAATCTGAAATAAATGGCTTACACCCATAGTAATCAACAAAAAAGGTCTTCCTTTTTCTATATAGGATTGTACTAACCTGAGGAAAAAAATCACAGAGAAGAACATGTAGGTGTAGGTAAGGGAAAGATCATTCGAAAGAATGTGCCGGGGTTATGATATAAAAGACCACTCAGCCGAGGAAATGGCATAGATAGAGTCACTGTAAGGAGTTTACAAAGTGGTTCTAGAGGCAGGTCTGGCTCCAGGGAGGTGCAAGGTCTTGATCATATTAGTCCTGCTGTGTATTTGCTGAGCAGGCACACCGTTCATTGCCAAGCGCTTCACCAGCATGACCTCGCATAGCGCCCACAGCAACCACTGAGATGGTACTGTTACTATCCCTATTATATAAGGGAGGAGCCTGAAGATTGGAGGTTATAACTAAATATGGGTTTTCATTCCAGATAGTTTTCATTGCTCTTACTGTTGTAATGTGGGTAACACTGGTGATAGTAGCAGGTAAAATCTCAAGTCTCAATGACATAAAAAATTCATTCTTACTTAAGTTCAAAAAAGGTGTTCCTGATTAATGGGAGGCTCTTTTTCAAACACAGCCTCAGTAACCTAGCTTCCTTGGTTCTTTTATCTCTGCTGTATTCCACATTTGGCTTCCAGGACCCTCCGGCATCTGCATCACACCAGTGGAAGAGGAAAGAGCGTGGGGATTGGGTGAGGGGGACTTTTTAATGGGTTGGACTAGAATGGCATGAATTGCTTACGTTCACGTTCCATTGACTTGAACTTCAAGGGAGGCAGGGAAGCGTGGTCAGTCCCAGAGAGAAGCTACCTGCCTGAGTTCAGGCAAGGACATTATCCTTGACAACTTGCATGTCTCCATTTGTAAAGGAGAATAATTATACTTGCATCATCAGGAGGTTGTTAGAATTCAATTACCTAACCATTGCAGTTATTACTGCAACGTGGGGCTCATAAAGCCTTGCTTTTCCTAGCTGATCATTTCCTGGTTCAGAAGATACAGTCTACTTAAGACTTGTTGCGATCTTATTGAGGATGAAGGTACGACAGAGACATTGGACTTAAGTGAAAATCTCATCCAGGAGTCCAGAGAAGCAAGGAAGTTAAATATTCAGCAGTTAGACCTAAACACTGGACTTGAGGAAAGCAGATTTCAAAGACTTCAAAGGAAATGTGTTATAGCCTCCTGGTTACAGACTATAAACGTGAATGTGCTTCATTAGGAGGGAAGGATCTAAGAGAAAAGCGAACTCTGACAACACAACCATACATGATTACACTGAGGGAAAAAAAAGAGATGCAGAGACGAGAGGGAACTTTGCTGCTTTTTACAGTGTTCTCTGATAAAAGGGCATGTGCAAAATATGGGATCCACTCCATAAAGTTATCAAGGGGCATCATGTGCCAGGAAAAGCTGAAACTGAAGACAACAGAAACAACTTTTCCTTCTGTTTGCAGGAGAGGCAGAAAGGAACCAGGCCCTGACTGGAGCAGATGGTGTGAAGTTCACAGCTGTCAGAGGGAACAGAGCCTCCCAGCCCCGCTTTGCTTCCTTGTTCTCCTTCAAGAACTGGAAAGGATAGAAATCTAGTTGGCCAAGGAGATCATCTAACCTTTAAAATGGGTCCAGACCCCTAGGCTCAGGTGAATTTTACCCCAGGGCTTATGGGAATTTATAGATTGAGAGTCCGGATACTGGAGCTGGTCAAACACCCTGATTTTCAAAACGCAGAGAAAAGGAGGTAACGGCAACCCCAGTTTGGTAAGCTTAATAGGACCCACAGCAACCCCAGAAATAAGATGATTTATGTGAGGGCTTGTGAGTACTTTGAGAATAAGTGGAATGCCTGAGAAACAGCATGCTTTCACCACATCAAACCCAGCTCACTCCCCCTTGGAGGGGGCAATGTGACACAGTCTTAACATAAATTGGTTTCAGCAGAGAATTTAACAAAGTTAGTGCAGTGCTTGGCACAGAATAGGTGCTCAATTAATCTTTGTTGAATTAATGCATGAACAAGATCCTGAGGAAGAACCTAAATAAACAGTGATTTCGATCATGAAGTTAGGTGGAATTGTGCAGTTGGAACAATGGATCTGTATTTACATAGAGGAAGGTCTTTATCAGGGTTTTAATCTTAACTCTGTGTGGGCCTGGACTTGGCGCATGGAAGATAAATATGTCAAATCTAGGAAGGATGTGCCCAATTTAAGGAAGTGGTGGCTGCACAGTTCCCTGAAGAAGTTATCTCGGCTGCAGTATTGAAAGCTGCAACCACATGAAGAGGACATTAGAAAACTAGAAAGTGTCCAAGCAGACAGCGGAGAGGATGAGAACAGGGAAATCAGGCCACAAAAGAAAGAAGAGGGGCGAGAGTTGCTTAGTCTGGATGGAGTAGATTGGAGGTAAGGAGTGACATACGTTACTCTCCATATGTTCTAAAGTCAGTGGAGGGCGGGTCCATGACAGCCACATCAGCTATGGTAGGGATTCCAGTCTTATTTCAATACACAGAGAACTTATAAAAGAATGAGGAGTCACCCCAAAGTAGTGATCTCTCTCTGCTCTGAATGGCCATCTTTAGGTGATGTTTAATAGATTGTCCCAGCTGTGGGATGAGAAGGGGAACTAAATAACCCTAAAACTTCTCAAACCCAAAGCCAAGATGGTCCTAGATCCCTCTCTGACGCTTTGTTCTCCTTCCTGATGAAGAGCCGAGGTGCTGGGGGTGCAGCAGCCGGTTGCACGGGGAAGCCAGGGCTGCTGGCTCGCTTCTCTGCCTGCCTTGGCTGCCGGGCCGGGAGGAGCTGCACACGTGTGTCACTTCCATAATGCGTGCCGCCTCCAAGGAAGAGACACCTCTGACAGCTGGCCGAGGAAGATCCCTGATGTCAACTGTCAAAGCACCCAATATTCTGGGTTTGCGAGTGAGGGGGGCGGGGGGGGGCATGAGATTTCACTGCAGCAGTAAGAGAGCAGACAATGTGTTCAAAACTAAACCAACCTTAAGTAAGTCACTTAAGTCTATATGATACTAAGAGTTCTCCTGGGAAAGCCAACGTAATTATCACTGAGGTGATAGTTACAATGAATGGCACATTATTAGGGTAGTGATAAATATTGTAATCTTTGTGTTTGGTTTGAATACCCCGGGGGCTGTCCTACTTTTCTATTTATTTCCTCTTTAACCACAATAAATAATCTTCTTAATTCATCGTTCCCTCCTATTGCTAAAGTCTCTTTTTGAGGGGGGATAAAAATCAGAAAATTGGGGAATTGGGGAGCTCTGAATGAATGCTTCTGAAACAAAATGTCAGTATAGATTTCATAGATTTCTCAGACAGAGCCCAAACACTGAGCCTGAGGCTGATGCAAATAGGTAGTGATGTGAGATTCTTACTTGTACCGTGTATCAGGGTCTATCTCAGCATACCATTAAAAGGCAGCAGTGAAAAATTTCAGGATCACTGCATTGCACTCTACATGTAATTAAGAGCATTTTGACTCTACTTTGCAGGTTTTTCTTTTATACTTTTAACTCCAATATTTACCTCAAGCCATTGACCATAACATGAGATCCTAGAGGGTAGGGATAAACTTTTAGTCATTCTTCTGTCCCCTACGTGGCCTGGTGCAGTACCTAGCTCACAGGCACTTAATAATTATTTGTTGAATAAATGGACAAATGAGTGAATAAATGACATTTTATTCAAAGAAGTTGAACTATAAATGATCTCCAAAAGAATCAGAGAAACTCAGTGGTTAAATGAGTAGTAAAGATTTTTGGTTCTTTAACCTCCTCTACACCATCTCTACCAAGCACTTTTTATTTTAAGATACTCACTGCCACTCTCAGCACTTAGCTCCAGCTTTGCACAGAATGACTGACTTTGGATGACTTTGTGTAAAATTCTTCTTTATATCGATTCAGTGTGGCTCCCTGGAGTTTCCACTCAGAGTGTTCATGGCCCCATCCTTGGGGCTGTACACAAGGATTCTCAGCCTCTGCAACTTTACTTGCCTCCATAAAATCGAAGACTGTTATTACAAAACCCATATACTACCGTTTTCCAAGTAAATAATCCAGGTTCTCCATCCATGACAGATCTTTCGCAAGTACCCTCTAGACCACGTTGCATGCTTCAGTTGGTCTTGAAGAGAAATGGCCAGAATGAACTCCCAGATTCCAGAGAGCAGAGGAAGACCTTTCAATACTCCTTCTAATTCCTTATTCTGGCTGCTTTCTTCCTTTTAGTGTGGCCTCAGACCACTTTGTTACTCAAGGCAGCCTCTTTGGGCTCTTGGTTTATGTGAAGCTTACTCTCAACGTCGAAACCTTTTATCGTGTTGCTGGTTAATTAAGTCACGTCTTCTTCGTTCCATATTGTTCAGGTTATTTATTTTTGAACACAGATGGAATATTTTACATTTATCTCCGCTTTATTTCACCTTGTGAGATTTGGTTTATCGTATCATTCTGACAAGAACTTATTGAGCTGGTTCCATAATCCCACCTTTTTCTATCCTGCAGTTCAAACTTTGTGTGAGCTGCAGAGCAAATAAAGCCACCTTCTATGTCTTCATCTTCTTTCCCCTTTCAAATCATTTGGCTGGAATATATGAAACCATCTTTATTTTTTATTCTGTACTCACCTTCCTTGCCTGCTTTTATTTCATATGTCCCAGTTATCTGTAGATGTTGTGACCTGAAACAATCAGCATTTTATTGATGCTGGCTGATGGTGGCTCAGGAATTTGGACAGGGCACAGCAGAGTGGCTTGTCTCCGCTCTGTGATGTTTGGGGTCTCAGCTGGGAAGATGTGAACGGCTGCCAGTGACTCAAAAAGCTGGGAGCCAAAATCATCCGGAAGCTTCCTCACTCACACGCCAGGCACATGGGCTCAGCTCTGGCCGTCCCCTGAACACTGACATGTGGCATCTCCACGTGGCTCAGGCTTCTCACAGTATGGGGCTGGGTCCAAGAAGCATCCGGAGAGAGAATGTTCCTAGAGAACCAGAGGGGGAGCTGCTGAGTCTTCTCTGACCCAGCCTCACAAGTCACAAAGCATCTTTTACTCTACTGGTCGCCCAGACCCCGCCCCCACCACCACCACCACTGCCTATCAGTGGAATAATGTCAAAGAAGTTGAGGTCATTCTTTTAAAAACATATCTGACTGGCAACTGATTGACCACTTTCCAAATCTATCAAGTCTTATAAAATGAGGATACATTTTTGTTAAGGCTTTCTTCAGAGAGGGAAAGCAAGGATGAGCATAGAAATGGGCTACGCATTTGGAATGCTCGACGCATATGGAGCTTCTGTTTGTTTTAGCGTGTCAGCTTTGGAGGCATGTCTAAAGATCAGCGGAACACTTAAAAGCATTGTGTTTGGGGGGTTGAGTATATTGTAACGGCACATGATAGTCAAGGCCCTAATGAATCATGCATATAATTTCTGCACTTCACCGATGTCTTCCTCAAAATAGTCTGATTGTTGACCCTGAACATGGCCGCTGGTGCCGAGTTGCTGTTGAAGCCAGAGCTCCAGCTCACGGAGCACCGCAGGAGGGGGTGTCTTGCTCTGATCCAGGAGAGCTGAGGGCTCGTGGCACTCGGCCTTCTCTGAAACTCTCACAACCCTCAGGATTAAATTCCGTGGGAAGGAAACCATCAAGAGCAACAGGTGGCTTTTCCCACTTCACAGGCAGCTCAGGATAAGTCAACCAGGAAAGGAAAATACAGGGGGAAAAGATGAAGAATGAAGGGGAAGGTTTCATATGATTCTTACAGGAAACCAGTAGCATTGGTAAAGTGACATGATAGGCATTGAAAAATTTTTTAAACTAAATTTTTACCTAAATAGTCTGAGCCAGATTTCATGTTTTTTATCATCACATGAAACTACTGTTCAGAAACCTTGTTCTCAGGGGAGTCTGAACATCAGCCACAGTGGGACAGTTTGGAAGACAAGCTCTAAGAGGCCATGGGCTCTGCCTGTTGGGGCAGCAAACAGACAGCATCATCTTCTACTGACCTCTTTTTGAGATCAAATGAGGATCATGGTGGATTGTGGGTTGGCCAGCTCGACTGGCCAAACCTCAGAAATGTGCCTGATTAAATTCCTGGATGTAAAAATCATTGTCATTTTCCTCCCAGAGTTTGTTATGTTTCAGTCCTCAGTGCTACCTAGTAACTTCTAGACAAACATTCCCCTTGGAGCATACGTTTGAGCGGGAAGGCGTATGCTCCTCGGGAGTTTTGTGCTGACAACGTCATTTAAGATTCCAAGCGCTCCCTTTAAGAGATTCAAGCTTTAGCAGACCATTTTAATTAAAGTTCTCTAGACGGGAGGCAGAGAAACAAGAATGACTGGAATGAAGATAACCTGCAAGGAGCAGTGGGAAAAAAAAAGCCCATGTGGAGAAATAGAGTTCTACTGCACTTTTTCGGAAAGCAAATCAATATGTAGTCCACAAACAAAGCACGGGCTGCCCAAAGATAAAGTTAAAAATATCATATCAAGAGGCTGGAGGCATAGGTTTATTTGAAATATACATCTTCATTGCCTTACAAATTCACTTTAAACAAGAGATTTGGTTTTTTTTCCACTGAAGGACGCGCTGATTATTGTCCTGCGGTTTTCAATTAATAAGTTCACAGTTAACAGTTTTTAAGTACACTGAATCATGTAAATTTTTGTATCTCAGAGGCTAATTTATTTGTTTATTTTGGTATAGCAGGCACCACATGAAACTGGCTTTGAAATCAATTCCAAGTAAAGCAGATGATTTTTGCAGGGCAGACAACATGTAATGAAGACCCTCAAACCTCACACCCTGAGCCACTGCATCTAGAGTGGGATTCACGCTGTCACCATGAGCTGAAAGGGGGAAGAACCCTGTGTTCATAACCCCACTGATAGAGCCAGAGGACTGAGACCTGTTTCTATGTGACTGCCTGTGATTCACTGCTATCTTTTACTTATGACTACACAATTTTTTTCTTTGAGAGCTCTTAATGTATTCACAGACACACAAACACAGGGATCATTAAGTTATAAGCTGGGTTTATTTACCATTTGCAGCTAGCTCAGATGGTATTGCTCTACTGAACAGGATTTGAATTTTAAGATTATACACCAGCATTTCCAGGTCTCCTGTACCCTGTTCCATAGCCAGGTATTCTCAGGGAATCTTACTCTGACTTTAGGAAGCTGATTCTCCATAGAATGCATTAGGATTAAGGAGGGATCCTTTTTAAAGACCAGATGAAAAAGTTTCTCAGAGAAGTAACAGGAAATGACTTAGGGGGAGGTGATGCAGATAAAGAGAGGGAAGGGTTATGAAGAGGGAAAGCAAATGGAGAGAAGACACAGAAAGGAACTTTTGAAAGTTCTGACGGTCTTCTTTCAAAAACAAAAACAAAAACAAAACTCATAACGATGATCTGTTCCTTTACAATGAATCAGCGTGTGAGCATTTCAATCAGTAAAATGCACAGACCTTGAAGAAAAACTGACACAAAATCATTGAGAGATACAATTGAGTAAAACATCCCCAGCTAATCTGAAAATTTCAATACACTCTCCAAATTGCTGGCAACCAAAAGAAACCTCGCAGCCATGCAGACTGGAATTTTCTTTTCCTGTGAGTTCATGTGGCTGGTGTAATTGCATGTCTGAATGTATATGCTGGCCTTGAACGTGTTGATCTTGGAAACTTTTCTTATGTAACTTATTAATGTTAACATTTTCTCCCAATGCAAATATGAGCTACCATAAGCGTTTGAGTCCTAAAGCAGCTTGATTCCTTCATATTTAGTGTTCCATGAACATGAGGAAGAGAGCCCATTTTTGTCCTTCCCCAGAGCTGTCATTTAAAGCAGCCCTCACCTTACACATGTTTACCCCATCTGTCTCCCTTCAAGTCGGCCTTTGTTCTGCAGCAGAAAAAAAAGTCGGCAAAAGGGAGATGAAAAACACAGAAACCACCATAGATTGAAAAATATTTGAATCATGCCCTTAAAAGTGGTTTAATTTGGGATTCTTGGAAAAATAAAATTCAGATGTAAATAAGCTAAGCACAAGTGGATCTTGTTTCAAGACAGGGACTAGTTTTTCCAAAAAGCTGGACCCTCTCCATGTTGCTCCCAACCCTCGGGTCCATGATGCAGTAGAGTTAATGCCTCTTAGAAAATGAGGCCTGGGGAGTTGGTCATTCTTCTTACTGCAGGTCACAGGGCTCCAGGACACTAAGTTAGCCATCATGGTTTGGATTTTAGGGCACACCATTCTGATTCCTAAGCAGAGGTTGTATAATCTGCACTAGGACGTCATATTTCTTCAATTAAAATACACCAGAACCAACGTGAAACCAGTCACAGCACTTTTAGTTATTTCTACCCCAAGTTCCAGCTGTCTGGTAGAAAAAAGACTGAATAGAACAATAGACCAATACTGGCAAGGAATTTGGAAAAGGAATGCCTTTCAGATTCTTTGAATTTAGTGCTCAAGAAACGGGAATTCACACACAGGTGAACTGCTGACACATGAATCGTGACACAACAGCCTCTTTGTGTTGACCTGCGAGGGAAGGCACTTAGCTCACGCTCACGTCCATTTGCTCTGTGCGTCCCGTCTTGAGAATCCCTACAACAGTGTCCACTGTGGAAGAGGGGGCTGATGATGTCACCCGCCAATTAGTCCTTTTACACAGGTTACCTGCTCGTGTTCCATAAGCCAAGACCCAGCTGCCTATAGGCAAAGGGTCAGCGGTTCAACGCCCACCTGGATGACATTAAATTCACAATCCAGAATTGCCAACTCTGTGTGTTAAGAGATTCACAGACCTGTTCTAAGCAAATATTTGTGATGTGAAATTGCAAATTCTTTTGTCATGTTATTTAATAAACGACAACCATCTAGAGGAGATTCTGAGTCAAGATTTCGAGTAGTTTCCTGTGGTATACTTTTCAGTGCCATCATTTGCTATTTGGTGAGTGGCTAGATCATTACTGAACCTGTTAAGAGGGGTAAGCACTTCCCAAGAACTCAGTAGTGATGTCCAGGTGGGGCAGAAGAGGGTGCACATATGAGTACTCAAGTTTACTTTTTTTAAAGTCTTTATTGAATTTGTTACAATATCGCTTCTGATTAGTGTTTTGGTTTTTGGCCGTGAAGCCTGTGGGATCTTAGCTCCGCAACCAGGGGTCGAACCCACACCCCCTGACTTGGAAGGCGAAGTCTTAACCACTGCACCGCCAGGGAAGTCCCCACAAGGTTATTTTTAATTCAAAACAATCTAGGGGAATAATTGGCTCTTTGGGTAACTGTAGAGTAAAAAACTGATTTCTGGTACATACCGGGTCAGATTAATGGGAATAAATGAGTTTGGTATTTTTGCATGGACAAAAAGGGCTCTCAAAATCTTGTGGGCTTCAGGATGCAGGATTAGGTGCTCTTTGGCAGTTGAGAAGATGAAGACTGCGACAGACACTCTGAGAGATAAAGAATCCAAGATACAACCGATAGGTAGGTTTAAGAAGGCTAGAAAAAGTAGGAATCAGACAGGCCTACTCTTAGGTAACATGGACTGCCAGGTTCATGACTGGGTCTAGCCTGGATGGTCTCGAAATAGCTCTCCCTTCTGAGAGTCTAGGATTACAAAATGGTAAACAAAATGGGGATTAAAAAAATACCTAATAAAAATGTTATACAAAAGCTCTGTGAGGATTAAATTTGAAGAGTGTAAAGTGTGGCACAGTGTCTGGCACATAGCAAGTGTGAGCTGTTGCTGCTGTCGGATTATTATTAATAAGATAAAGGGGCTTCCCTGGTGGCGCAGTGGTTGAGAGTCCGCCTGCCGATGCGGGGGACGCGGGTTCGTGCCCCGGTCTGGGAAGATCCCACATGCCGCGGAGCGGCTGGGCCAGTGAGCCATGGCCGTTGAGCCTGCGTGTCCGGAGCTGTGCTCTGCAACGGGAGAGGCCACAACAGTGAGAGGCCCGCGTTCCCCCAAAAAAAAAAAAAAAAAAAAAAAAAAAAAAAAAAGATAAAGCCACTCCATTAATGTAGTATATATATTATATATGTTATAAATATATATTATGTTTGTTATGTCTTATATATAATACATATTATAATATAAATATCATTGTTAATGATATATGATTAATTTATTTGATATATGTTATATATTACTTAATATATAGTACATAATATAATATATAAATATAATTATATTATTATTACAATAGTGTTTTACAAGGAGAAAGAATAATAGTTTTGGGGGTCCTGGGAGCATTTCGGACTAAGTGATGCTCTTTAAAAATTGTCACAAGAACGACTTCCTCATTCCCCTCTAGCCAGAGGCATCTGCTCAGCCCTGCTGCTTTCCACCATGGTGAGATTTTGCTCTTAGGACTCTCGAGTGCCTTAGAGAGGAGAATGGGCCAAACGAGGCTTTTGGACACATTGTCTGAGCGCCTCAGGGAACCTGACTCATACGGTCTACGGCAAGATGTCTGGTCCGCGGACATTTCCATGTTGTTCGGGGGCTCTGGTGTGGGAAGGGAGTCAGCTCTCCTTCCTACCGTATTTAAAACTCTTTCCTTCACCCAGCTGTGCCTAAAGTGATTGCCCCTGGGATACCAACCGAAGACATCAGCTGGCTGCATCCGCCTCTCCTAGGGTTTCTTTTCTCCACCACAAGGAGTAGAGAAAAGCCTATAGGGACTTCCCTGGTGGCGCAGTGGTTAAGAATCCGCCTGCCCATACAGGGGACACGGGTTCGAGCCCTGGCCCGGGAAGATCCCACATGCCCCGGAGCAGCTAAGCCCGTGCACCACAACTACTGAGCCTGAGCTCTAGACCCCACGAGCCACATCTACTGAGCCCACGCGCCTGGGAGCCTGGGCTCCACAACAAGACAACCCACCACAATGAGAAGCCTGCACACCACGATGAAGGGTAGCCCCCGCTCGCTGCACCTAGAGAAAGCCCACGCGTAGCAACGAAGACCCAACGCAACCATAAATAAATAAATAAATAAATAAAAGCCTATAGGTGGGCCCTATAGCAACACTCAGTATCTAAACTGAGTAGGGAAACATCCTCCCCCAACTAAAGACAACATTGCAGAATGGCAGATAATGCTTCTCTAGTGCTGAGAACAAAGGGACCCCAGTGTATATGCTTTACTGTATCATTCAACCAAAGCTTGTTCAAAGTCCATGACATGAAGTTACAGAAGAATCTAGGGTGCTGAGAATGGAGGTGGCATTGGAGCTGGATAGTAGGAGGCGGATGTGTTATAGGGGGACACAAATAACTAATAGTCATAATTCCTGCCCCCAATAAAATTTCAATCTAGGTGTCCTCTGTATCTTTAGTGCTCCCTGAAAACCCTAAAGCATTGTTTTATCCTAATTAATCCTGCAATGTTAGGTGCTGAATCAGCATTTTCTTTTGAACTTACTTGAAATTTAAAGTCCCCATGTTCAAATCTATATGCACCTCATGCTGTAATTATTTACCTACCTAAAAAGAGATCACCTGTTTTTCCTCATGAGGCTAAAAAACTGAAAAATCTTTAATTCCTCTTCCTCTCCCCCGCACTAAGGTCAGACAGCTGCCAAGTCAAGTAGAGTTTAGTTTCAGTAGCTCTTGTCTATTTCCAGTTCCATTATCCTAGTTCTCGTACTTACTACTTTTATTCCAAACTGTTCTCCCCATCTTCCTCTTTGATGTGATCCAATCCTACCTACCTCCAAGTGCTAGATTAATCTTTCTAAGGAATTGATCTAAATATGCTCAGAAAGGAGAAATCACCCTGCTATGAGTGGACAGTCAGTCTACTGGTATAAAAATCATGCTCTTATAAACTTGGCTATTGCAGATCAGCTCATCAAGGCTTTGTCATCTTGGATGAATGAATGTAGCTGAGTCTCCAAACCTTCAATGTTTGACATATGTGGTGACCCCACTGAGGTGCAATACTCATTGCAGCCTCAGTCTGGGACACCAGTCCCTAATATTGACATTTTAGAGAAATAAGCATTTTGATCACAGTGCTAAACATATAAACATTTACCAAGGATTATGGTCTGGGGAACCAAACGGAATTAATTCCAAACTCTATTTACATTATTTACAAACTTTAGGCCTTGGGCAAATTATTTTGCCTTACCAAACTTGAGCAATTGTTTCTGTTTTTCTGTTTTAATTTGTAAAAGAGGAACAGTCATGCCTACTTAATGAGTTGTGTGTGTGTGTGTGTATATATATATATATATATATATATATACACACATACACACATTAATATATATATATTGATATAAATATATATTGACATGGCAGAGTATGTAGTACATAGAGGCTGCTTCAATAGTAATTATCCTTAGAGATATTGTTGTTACCATTGGGATTCCCTCACTGCTTGTATCTTAATCCCGAAACTATAATATTCATTGGGCTTCTCCCCAAATATTTTTCTTCCCACATCAGTTTGAAATGTCAATTTCCTTTTTCACCTACCATCCAAAAACAAGTAGAATTGACGCAAAGATCTCATTCAAAGTAGAGAAGGGGGCTGTCAGTCGCTGACCTTGGAGTCGCCTTTGGCATTTTCTTTTCGCTGGAGCAAATAAAGGGAAATACTGAGCCCCTTTCCTGCAGGACATGTTTGGACTTGCTTCTCTATCACCTCTTTCTTCCTACTAATAATCACCCTTTTCCCCTCTAGAGAAATAGTTCTCTCTAAGTGCTTGAAAATGCATTAGAAAAAAAAAAAATCCAGCTCTCTTCTCTTGAGCAAAGGGCGCCAGCCCCGATGAAAACCAGGTCAGTACAAAAGCAACAGGAGAGCATCCCATTCCCCTAGGGAACATCCTCTCTGAAACCGTTTTGCATTCAGGTGAGAGCTTCTGATGAGCTCCAGTAGGTGTACCCAATAGGCTGGAGGGAGGGGAGAAGCAGAAGAGAGGATGTTAAATCACAGAGGAGCAGCTTTCTGCAGAAGTTTCTAGGCTAGCAGTGAATGGAGATCTTGAGCCCAAGACCCTAGACATTGATCTCTCTGGGCTGGAGGACCACTGGGGCTGGGAGATGTGCCCAAGCAGTGAGACATGAGCCTTCAGTCAGGAAGGACCTTCAACAGAGTCCTCATCCTTTTCTGGGCAATTAGGACGTGAACTTGATTTGGCTTCCTTTCAGTCCACTGATGTCAGCGCTGCCTTGTCTTCTGTCCAGGCTCTGTTCCCGTCCTCCCATCCCACTGAGTCACTATAATTTAAGAGCATGTAGGGATGGAGAGAGGGTTGAGCCAGGAAGCAGGAGGCCAGCATTCTGTCTTATGCTCCACCACTGACCTTCTATAGGACCGTGGATGTCAAACCATCCTTGTCTCTTCATCTGCTGCAATAGAGGTCATAGCAAGTAACTCACCGAGCCAGGAGGATCTCTGAAAACCAGATGAGATCATGCAAGCGAAGGTGTAGGGTAATATGCAAAGAGGAGGCATTTTTATGATGTTCTTTCACTGAAACTGTTTCCTTTGCTCTCAGATGGGACTAATAATACAAGCACACTTCCAGGGGTGTGCTTCAACTAATAAACACATGATTCACCCCTTAATGAATAGAATAGGAAATGTGTATGGCAATCAGATCTGAACAAGCACAGCTGCTCGTTTAGTAGCCACTGTTTAGAAAACAACAACTGGAATCCAGACACTGCGACACTGCAGACCTCTTTAATAAATATCTTCTTAATTGTCTGAGCAATTGAAAACCTTAGGCAGAGGAAGAAGCCTGTGGACCAGTGTTCAAGGGGGAGGGGATGGCCAGGCAGCTGGGTTTCTGAAGGCACATCTGTATTCAGCATCTTGTTCTCACGGCCAAATTATAAGACACCCAGACCTCATGCTAAGAAGTGTGAGAGCTGACACAAGAAGCAGGAGTGGGACCCGAACTTCATCGCGCCCAGGCCAGCAGCCATTAGGAAGAGAGACCGAAAAACTGAAAATCAAAATGAAAGAATACTGTTATTAGTATCCAAAATATGAAATACTTAGAGACAAATTTAACAAAATATGCTTAATACCTGTGGAAATAGTATATGACACACCTGAGAGAAAATAAACAAAATGTAAACAAATGGAGAGATATAACATGTTTGTGAATTGGAAGATTTAATATTGCTAAAAAATGACAGTTCTCCCTGTACCGATCAATAGAATCAATGCTATCACGATACAAATCCCAGTAAACAAGCTGGTTCTAAAAATATTTATATTATAAAAACAAAGTACTTATAAAAACCAAAGCAGTTTTGAAAAAAAAATAAAGAGAACTCGAATAAAGCTGAAGAACCTACACTACCAGATTTCAAAGATTACTGTAAAGCTACAGTAATCAGGACAGTAGGGTGCTGGCATAAAAATAAACATGTATATCAAAATGGAAAAAAATAGAGAGTCCAGAAATACTCCTACTCTTATACAGTTAACTGATTTTGAAAGAGGTGCCAAGGTAATTTAATGTGGAAAGGAGTCTGTTTTAAAATTTTATGTATGTATGTATTTGTGCATTTATGTAAGTATGTATGTATGTATTTATCAGCTTTATTGAAGTAATATTCACAAATACAGTTGTGTATATTTAAAGCGTACAACGTGATGATTTGACATAGTATACTTTGTGAAATGATTGCCACAATCAAGTTAATTAATGCATCTATCACCTCACTTTGTTACTATTTGTGTGATGAGAATAATTAAGGTTTACTCACTTAACAAATTTCAACTACACACTACAGTATTACTAACTATAATCACCATGCTATAGATTCGATCCTCAGAGCTTATTCACCTTATAACTGAAGGCTTGTACCCTTTGACTGTCACCTCCCCATCTCCCCTACCCTCCCAGCTCCCGGTAACCACCATTCCACTCTATTTCTACGCGTTTGACTTTTTCTTTTTAGATTCCATATATAAATGACACCATACAGAATATGTCTTTGTCTGGCTAACTTCACTTAGCAAAATGTCCTCTAGATTCATCTATGTTGTTGCAAATGAGAGGATTTCCTGCTTTCTCGTGGCTGAATCATAATTGATACCATATCTTCTTTATCCATTGTGAAACTTAGGTTGTTCCCATATCTTGGCTTTGTAAACAATGCCGCAATAAATATGTGGGTCCATTATCTCTTTGAGATACTGATTTTGTTTCCTTCAGATATATACCCAGAAGTGAGATTGCTGGATCATATGGTATTTCTATTTTTAACCTTTTTGAGGAAGCTCCATACTGTTTTTCATAACGGCTATACCAGTTTACTTTCTACTAACATGTACAGTGGTTTCCTTTTCTCCACATCCTCACAAACACTTGTTATCTCTTGTCTTTTTGATAAAAGCCATCCTAATAGGTATGAGGTCATATCTCATTATGGTTTTGATTTGCATTTGCATGACGATTATTGATGCTGAGCATCTTTTCACGTACCTGGATATTTATATGCCTTCTTTGAAAAAATTCTATTCAGGACCTTTACCCATTTTTTAAAATCAGTTCATTTGTTTTTTTGATATTGCACTGTATGAGTTCTTTACATATTTTGGATATTAACCCTTTATCAGATATGTGATTTGCAAATATTTTCTCTCATTCTGTAGGTTGCCTTTTCGTTTTGTTGATTGTTTTCTTTGCTGTGCAGATTTTTAGTTAATATAGTTCCTCTTGTTTATTTTTGCTTTGTTTCTTGTACTTTTTATGTAATAGCCAAAAAATCATTGCCAAGACCAATGTCAAGGAAGTTTTGTTCCAATGTTTTCTTCTAGCAGGTTTATGGTTTTAGGTCGTGCATTTAAGTCTGTAATCCATTTTGACTTGATGTTTGTGAATGGTTGAGATGAGAAAAAAACTACTTTGAGTTGCTGCCTTGGCATTTACAGTATGACGACCTTGCTCACACCAGAGTCTGGTCATTTAGATAAGGACCCAAGCTTAGAATTCCTGCCTCAAGCTCCTGTTTTGCTTTTCCTGGGGCACTTTTTAAAATAAACACTTAGAGTTGAGCCTGCAAAAAGTCAGTGACCTCCTCCCCAGCCACCTTATAAATAATAGGCGCTTGCTACCCTGCTCTCTATTTCCTGTCCACTTGTGACCTAGGATGGAAGACTGCATTTCCCCAGCTCTTTGTGTCCTTCTCCTTCTGCTTCCTTTGTGTGAGTGTATTGAATCTGTGCCTTAAATGAAAACAACCCGAGGTTTTCACTTCCCCAGAGTAGGAATTCAGACGCTAAGTGAGTTACCTGCCAATTCGTGTGGGTAGCTTGTGCCTCCTCATTCAGCAGGTCATGAGCTGCATATTCTTAATTTAATACATCAACTACGAGCTCCCCAATGCAGTGGTATAAAATAGGGGTTCAGTTTCATTCTTTTGCATGTAACTATCCAGCTTTCTAAGAAGCATGTATTAAAGAGACTATCCTTTCCCAATGTATGTTCTTGGCACCCTTGTCAAATATCAGTTGACTGTTTATGCCTGGGTTTATGCCTGGTCTCTATTCTTTTCCACTGGTCTGTGAGTCTGTTTTTATGCCAATACCATACTGTTTTGATTATTATAGCTTTCTAATATAGTTTGAAATCAGAAAGTATGATGCCTCCAACTGTGTTTTCCTTTCTTAAAATTGTTTTGGCTATTCAGGGTCTTTAGTGATACCGTAAGACTTATAGGATTTTTTTCTCTTTCTGTGAAAGACGCCGGTGGGATTTTGATAGAGATTGTATTGACTTTATAGATCATTTTGGGTAGTATAGACATTTTAGCAATATAAATTCTACCAATCCATGAACATGGAATACCTTTCCATTTATTTGTGTCTTCCTCAATTACTTTTATCAGTGTTTTGTAGTTTTCAATACACAGGTCTTTCACCTTCTTGGTTAAATTTATTCCTAAGTATTTTATTGTTTTTGATGCAAGTAACCTACAGCCAGAGAATGCATATTAGTTGTTGCCTGCAGCTGTGAGTAGGGGGGCAAGTTGGAATTGACAGCAAAAGAACAGCAAGGACCTTTTGGAGATTTGGAAATATTCTCTGTCTTAACTGGGGTGTTGGGTACATGAATGTGTACATTTGTCCAAAGTTATCAAACCCACTTTAAATGGGTACGTTTTATTATATGTCCATTTTATTGTAAAGCAACCTCAATAATGTTGCTTTATTTTTTAAAAAATCCCTCTGCTGGATTTATCTTACAAGCATTTTATTTTTCACTTCATACTATTACCCTGTGATTTAGGTAGGTTTATAGCAAAGAGTCAGGGAGCAGCCTCCTACCTACCCGAGAAACTTTCAGTTAATATCCCATTAGTCGCCAGCATTCACGGAACGAAGCATTCCTATATGCGCCAGCCACGGCTGCAGAAGTTTTTTGCATATATTCTGGGCCTGACTGAAGGAATCTCTCCTTCTTGGATTCATGTCAGACTCCTTTTGTTTAGGACTCTGTGGACATTAAAAATGGCTTCATTTTCTTTAAATAAAAGCTTATTGGCCTGAGGTCAATTTCTCTAAGGTCAAGTGAACCAGTATTTACTAAGTCCCTGTGTCCAGTGTTCTGGGTTCTCTGTGGCCCTGAGAGCTGGGACCCATCATCCCTGAACATATGGAGATGATCCTCCGTGGGGAAGACCCAGTTCTAAACCAACAGCAACCAGAAAAATGTACTTAGGAATATAAGCTAAAAATCAGAATATGCAATATATTCTGAGCGTTTTAGGAATTCAGAGAACTGGAAAAGCATCCTCAGTTGGGTAGCCAGGTAAATTTTTATGAAGGAGATGAAATTTAAGTAAGCTTGGAGCAACCTCCATCCCATTAAACCTTCCTAGGACCATTAGTCTATCCCACGGGTCATTTCAGGCTCTTTCCTCCAGAACCCACAGGAAGAATGGGGTCATTTCATAACAAAGCTGGTGGTGTGAGGGTACACCTGAAAGAGTTTAGTGAAGAAATATGCAAAATGGGCATCTCTCTGTATCACAGCTGCGAGATTTTGCAGGGATCCATAGAACTGAACTTTCTACTTGGGAGTTTGTTTTTTTTCATCGTACTTTCCTCTTGCTTGCTCTGCAGCTCAGTATGCCACGGGAATATCAAGGTCCTGGGAGTTACAAAAGCAAGCTCTCAGGAGGCAAGCTGATCTGGTAGAAAGAAAAGGAGTCATGTATACCAGGAAAGATGGCAAGATCTATAAGTAGGCATCATTTGTAAAGAATATGCTAGAAATACAGAGAGCTCTGTCGTCTTCTACACTTCAGTTTCATTAGGCTTTTGTCTGTAACAGTTAAGGTGAAAAAGCTCTAAAAGTGAAACTAGGCAAATATACTCTGCCTGTCAATATCTATCTACCTCAGAGGACTATCAAAGCTCCCAAAAGCTATTATTTCTCTTCCCACTAATTATTATTACATCTGATATTGGTTGCACCGTCTTGAAAGAGGTATTTATAGCTAAGATGGTATATCGTCCATTAATTTATTATGGGCATAAACACACCTCATCTTCACTCAGTTGTGGAACGTCTAGAGTAATTGAAAATAATTACTGTTGTTCTTGGCAAGGTTCCCCTTGGACAATAAGATAATTCCAAATTTCCATAGAATATAGACTCTCTATTACACCTTCCAAATGACTTACTCTAGCATTCTTATGAAGCCCCAAATTCTCATTAGTAAATTAAAGAGGTGTGTATAGGACCTGAAATTAATTCTAAATATACTGCATAGAAGAGAATAACATGTTAGTCTTCTAAATTCATCAGAACATCTAGCTCTGATGGTGAGAAAGGGCCTGAGAGAAAAGGTGAGGGGTGCTAACTCTAAACCTGTGTCTTTACATCAACATCACCCACCCACAGTCCAGATTACCAGGAGCCAGAACATTTGAGCCTCATGTACCATAATTCAGTTTGAGAAAATTATCTAAGGCCCTTAATCCGTGGTGATGGTGACAGTGGCGGTAATCGTTGTTCTCCTGCTTCTCCTACTCCTCCTTCTCCTGTTCTTTTTCCTCTTCTTTTTTTTTTTTTTTTTTTTTGCGGTCCGCGGGCCTCTCACTGTTGTGGCCTCTCCCGTCGCGGAGCACAGGCTCTGGATGCGCAGGCTCAGCGGCCGTGGCTCACGGGCCCAGCCGCTCCGCGGCATGTAGGAATCTTCCCAGACTGGGGCACGAACCCGTGTCCCCTGCATCGGCAGGCGGACTCCCAACCACTGCGCCACCAGGGAAGCCCCCTTTTTCTTCCTTTTGTTTCTCTTTTTTATTTCTTTTTCTTCTCTATTTTTACTCTTTGGCTCTGATTCTGTCTAGCACCACTTTTAGCCCTTGAGATTATTCATTTCCCTGGGTTTCTTCCTTTTAACTTTGTAAAGGACAGGATTCGATTCCCTTTGGACTCTCCCTACCTTGAACATTTGGGACATGAATTTTATGCTATTATAGTTCTGGTTTCAAGCACCAAAGCTTAGGGTCAGTTACTTTTCTGACGTCTTTCTAGGTTGCAGGGTAAGGAGCTGAAAACACAAGAGAGATAAATTTAGAAGTTTTAGAAGGCACCGGAGAGACCAAGGCAGAAATATCCATGTGGAAGCAAGAACACCAGGCACAAGAGAAGGTGGGAGACAGACTCAGTCTGGGATGCCATGTGGATTAGTGTGCTGATTAGGGACCTGGGCTTTATCACTCAGGAAAGAAAGAGTTGGTGCTTTGTCTTTCAAATTTCCCTAATGGTGCAACAAGTGGCCTTCAGGAGTGAAAATATAAGCAGAAGGACATACAGCAAATGAAACTATAAAAACGCAAACGCTATGCAAAGAGAAAGGTATTTCTTAGATGTCGGAGATTAGCATAATTAACCCTACTCTCTGTTTCCTCATCTGTGAATTGCATGTCATAATAACTACACAAGCTACTTTATGGGGCAACAGAGATAATCTCATGAAAGAAAACATATAGATGTGTCTCATAACATATTTGAAAAAGGCTTTAATTTTCAAGTAGGAAAAAAGCACAGACTGCAGACGTCCTCTTCTCACATCAGATCCATCATATCCATGGAAATGAATGCATATGTATTGTCTTACTTGGAAAGAAGAGAGGACAGGAACTATGAGAAATCTTAAAAGAATGCAAATGGAAAACTGCAGAGGCAACATCAGCCAGGGAGTGAGGCTGGAGGCCAGGACAAGCCTAGGAGGAAGCTGCAGCACACAGATGTAAGAAGAGCTGAACAATCTTTCTGCCTGGAGGTGGAGGGAACTGCAGGCTAGCGAGACCAAGAGCAACCAGGAGGGCGATTCATTGTGATACCTCGGAGGGAGGGGCCAGGTGGGTTTATCCCTGCACTTTGCTCTCCCTACTCTACAAGCAACAGTAGTAGACAGACGCATCTGACTCATAAAAGAGGAGTGACTCTCAGATCTTAAGAAAGAGAGAACTGGCAGAGCCTGAGCTGGCTTGCAACTCCCAGAAAGTACAGGGTTGCCACATATGGAGGATTAAATGCTGAGATGCCCTGTGCTACAGCAGCCCCCCATACCACTCCCCAAGTTACCCTGGAAGGTCAAGTCAAGCAGCAGTACAATAGAGTCAGCCAGCAAACTAGCCTAGAAACTCAGTTACAGAAACAGGTGCTCAAGTGAGAATCCTCCAATATTTGATGAAAGCCAACATGATGAAAGAGGAGCAATACCATCAACAAATGGAAGACTAATTTACACAAAGACTCTATGGAATCAATGGAATAATTAGAAGAGGACGTAAAAAAAAGACTAGTATCAGATTTCCCATCAACTAGATTAAAACAAATATGGAGAGCTTCTCTGGTGGTGCAGTGGTTGGGAGTCCGCCTGCCGATGCAGGGGACGCGGGTTCGTGCCCCAGTCCGGGAAGATCCCACGTGCCGTGGAGTGGCTGGGCCCGTGAGCCATGGCCGCTGAGCCTGCACGTCCGGAGCCTGTGCTCCACAACGGGAGAGGCCGCAACAGTGAGAGGCCTGCGTACTGCAAAAAAAAAAAAAAAAAAAAAGGGGGGGCAATTTTCTGTACAGAAAAGAAATAATTATGAATATGTGTGGCAAACACTGCTAGTTTTCTACATAGTATTTATTTTATTTTCACCTCTCGCTAACTAACATAAGTCTACTATTACTTAGAGCAGCAATGTAGCCGCTTAAAAATACTCATTTCCCCAAGCTCCCTTGGGACTAGGATCGGCCACGTGACACAGAAATAGAAGCAGAAAGTTATTTGGGCTGTGGTCCCTGGAAATCTGTTATTTCCTTAATAAAAAAGACAAAGCTGCCTGTACATGTTGTCCTTATCCTATTCCTTCTTCCTGCCTGGAACATAGACTTAATGAATATAGATATGTGAACCATTTGTGACACTGAGAACTAATACCACATGGTGAGGGATGCAGACCTGTAAAGTAGAAGGAGCTTTTGATGACTTCTCTGAGCAACTGCAACAGCCTAAGACTTCCAATCTCCAACTACTTACTACATTAAAAAAAAAAAATCTTTGTTTTGGCAAGCCTCCCAAACCAACCTCATCGATCAAATTGCTATCCATGCAGCCAGATGCAATTCCTAACTTATAAAAGCTAGTCTTCTATACCTAGCTAAATTATCATTCAAAGGTAGAATACAATAAACATATGTTCAGGGAAAAAATGCAAGAAGCAATGGATAAAGCAGTTGCATTACTGGCATAATGTTAAAAATATTATAATATTACAAAATGATATTAAGTGCAAGGTAATTCATAGTTTTAGTTATCAAAATTGGTCACTAAACCATTAAATGATTTTTCAAATATATATACCACGAAAGTGAAATTTCATCATTAAAAATTGCATGATCTCATATAGTCATATATTGGTTCAAAATATTTAATACATTCTATCTTCCCAAGAAATAAGTTAAGGAGAGATAGAGATAGAGAGAAATAGAGATAGAGGGAGAGAGAGAGAGAGAGAGAGACAGAAGGAAACTCTGGATCTGCTAAACCCTGAGCTACTCCCCAAACTCTGTCTACTTACTCATCAAAGACCCTAGAGACATTTGAAAGACTCTAAGAAAATTTAACATTCATTCATTCATTCATTCTTGATAGCAAACTTGGAACACAAAATATGACCTAACAACCAGATCATTCCTTGGAGATGATAATAAAGATGATGAGGAGAAGAAACAAGAGGAAGAGGAGACAGAGGATAGGAATGATGACAAGAGTGGCTACAATACGCTTATACACGCCAGGCCCTGTGCTCCGTGCTTTACACGCGTTATCTTCATTACCTGTTTGGAGCCACTCTGTACTCTGCAGTTGAAGATTTGGATCATTCGTGGATCCATGAAAGTGGCAGGGGAATTCAGCAACTCAGCAACAGGGTTAAGAAGGAGTGAGAAACTCTGCAACGATTCCTTTGTTGGGAAAAGTTGAAAGACATGGAGACCCCCAGCTGCTGGGGTCATGCGTTTGAGCCCTTTACTCCTCTGCTTCGCAGTTGCTTTTATGACGTATGATAAATGGGTCCCTTTAAAACTCAGCCTCATGTAGGTCTTGAACATCTAGATTCTGTTTACTTTGGCTGACTGGGGAAGAAGAACAAGGATGAAAAAGTACAACAGGAGAAAGATGGGTAAAATTGACCACCAACATCCGGTTAGAGGAATATTTCTCTCTGGACTTTTTCCCCAAAAAAGTACCTGCCGAATTACTTGCTGTATATTTCCTTCTCACATAGAACACAGATGGAAAAAGGCATGAAATACAGCAGAGGGGAAGGCAGAGAGCAGAGTAAAGGGGCAAGAAAACATTTGTTCACTGTCCTTTGCTGTTTCTATAGCATGATGCTGCCTTGCTGTTCCTCCTGGAAGATTATTTAAAACTTTATGAGAGTTTTGCTTCCCTTTCTTCCCCTACGTTGTCACCACCCACCTTTGGGTGGGGTGTGGGAATGTACCTGTGCCATGTTCTCTAACTCGACTTCTAGGTTGCCAGTCATCAGCATTGCAGTTTCACATCTGGAGGTTAAGGAACACCTTGAGTGACGGGTAAGTAAACCTATACATTACTCAGAAGAGGCTGGCAACATGGTTACACACTCTCCTTTTCCTAGTGTAAAACTTAAGCTGGATTTAGTGATTTCATAGTTCGAATAATTTTTTTCCTAAGGTTTTCAAGTCCACTCCATATTAACCTAACTCCTTCTCTGCTCCACTGTTTGAGTTGGTATTATCTCCTGGTTGCCACCATTTTTACATCCTTCCCTAGCTAGGATCCTATTTCCTTGCCTTCCTGGCATTAAGCCTGACTTTCTAGCTGCCTGTCCAGTCCAGATGGCATGACTTTTAAGCCCTAACTGAGGATTTGAATTTGACATGCCCCTCCCTGTCCACAGAAAGCTCCCCCTAGACTTTCATTCTTCATTTACTCCTATAAAATTAACATGGTGGTCATAGGGGAAACACTGGGTTTTGAGGACATCTAAGTTTGAAACATGCTCTGCCATGCACTAGCTGTATGGGTTTTGAACAGTCACTTCACCAATCTGGGCAAATCACTTTTCTGATAAAGGATGGATTTGGCCCGGCTGGATGGTATTGAAGATACCATCCTAGAATAAGCGTGACTAGTTTTCAACTTGCCTTAGTCAAGTAGCTTCCATATAAACAGGTTATGCGATTAACATTGTTACAGAAATGATGCATCTTCAAACCTATTTTGGTTGGAGAGGGGTGTGTATAAATAGATTTATCAACATATAGATAAATTTGAAGTCTTCCTTGAAAAAACACAATGCAGCTTTTTTAATAATTTGGCATGTTGATAAAGCTACAGAAAAATAAGGGGAAATTATTTCTTCTCTTCTCCACATTGAACAGCTCAGTGCAGAAGAGACCTTGTATAACCTGGCCTCTGACATGGGCATTATTTTTCTCCCCAGTACCCACTGCACCTTGGATTCTGTTCCATCTTTTTGTTCTCTGGTCTACACACAATAGAGGTTTTGTTGATGTTTTTATGTTAAAAGTAGAAAGAATGGGACCTTTGTGAGCCTCGGTGGTGACAACAGCGTCGCCCAACTGATGGTTTGCCCGAGAGCCACTTAGGCGAGTACCAGGGTCCCCTCTGATGGATGGACTCACTGTGTGAGCACACATCCCACGTCTGATGCTCAGATCCAGGTCCCTCTGGGGTCACAAGCAGTCATTCTGCCCAAGAGAGCTTCGCCCTGGTGGAGGGATCCCTGCCAGCCTGCCTCAGGGGGGGAGTCTCGCTTATCACAGAGCTTTATTGGTCTGCTAACTAGTGTTGACACCGTGTTATTTTTCAGGAGGTGGTATTTTTTCCTGGACAGCATCTTTGTGGCAGTGGGCATTGCAGCCGCGGCAACAGCACAAATGTAATGGACGTCCCAGCAGGCTCTTCAAGCCTAATGAGGGTGGATACTTGAGGATGGGAGACTTGGGGGAGGGGGTGGTCATTCCCCACCCCCTCACCTCCTGCATTTCCCTTTCCATTATGTCTTAGAGCTTTGTTTCAGACAAGTTGCCTGTGGCAGTGGGTTGGGAAGATGACTCTGAAGGGGCTTCAGCCCACACGGTCATATGTGTGACAAATTATCATGACAAGGCTGCCACTCCAATGTTAGCAGCTCGTTAGAAGAGGTGGGTGAAATTCACCTCAGCTTTGATCAATTTTCTGCTGGTATTTCAGGGCTTTCAAAGAGTCCCATCTCCCCCACTCCTTCCCACTCCCACCACTAATTTTTTTGTTGTTGGAGCCGTGCTTGGCAGGACTTCCCAAGGGTTCAGAGAATCTGGCAACAGACCGAGCAAGTCTTACGAGAGTTTATGCCCCGTGTTAGGAGGGAGAAAGGGAATGTGAGCCATTTGTACTTGAAGAAATAGAGAAACAAAAAGCTCGGATGATATAATCTTGAAGGTTCTATCCAACTCTCACACTCCATGGGAAAAATCCAAAGAGAGGATGGGGGAGGGGAAGGCTTTGCTCAGCTATTTCTGCTACCTGGGGAATCAGGGAACTGGAAAAACCCACAGAGAATGGCCAGCGCAACCACGGGAATGGGGAGTCACAGATGAGACAAGGACTGGTCCTCCCAATTTCCAGTCCAGCACCCCTCCCACTTGACTGGTCATCACAAGCGAGAAAATCATCAGAAGCAAATTTATCAGTTAGGGCTCTCCAGAGGAAAGCAATAGGAGATACGTGTGTGTGTGTGTGTGTGTGTGTGTGTGTGTGTGTGTGTGTGTGTGTCTGAGAGAGAGCTTTAAGGAATTTGCTCTTGTGACTGTGGGGAGTGTCAAGCTAACAGGCTGGAAACTAGCTAGGAGTTGATGCTGCTGGCTTGAGGCAGAATTTTTTTCTCCAGGAAACCTCAGAATCTGCTCCTAGAGCCTTCACCTGATTGGATGAGGCCCACCCACATTACTGAGGGTAACCACCTTCACTTATTCAACTAACTGTAGATGTTAATCACATCCACAAAGTATCTTCACAGCAACATTGAGGCTATTGTTTGATTAAACACCTCGGTACTAGAACTTAGCCAAGTTGACACGTAAAATTCACCATCACAGCAAAGAAATGAGCCATCACCCATGCATACTACCTTGTATAATAATACCTTGTATGATAATAACAAACACGTACATGGGGCTTACCATGTGCCAGAAACAGTCCTTAGATCTTAAAATAAATGGTTGATCCTAATCATTTGTGGATTCTGTATATGTAGATCCATCTACACACTAAAATTTATTTGTAATCCCCAAATCAATCCATGTGGTCACTTCATGGTCATTTGTGGACACGGATGAGAAATCGTTGTCACCACACATGCACGTTTCTGTCTGAGGTCGAGCAGAGTAACGTTCTGCCTGCTTGTTTCAGCTCTGACTATAAACAGTCATCCTTCCTGCTGGCTATTTAGTGCCACAGTTTTGCATTTTTGTGCTTATTGGTGGTGGTTATGCTGTTTAAAGTGGCCCCCAGGCAAGTGCTAAAGTGCTGTCCAGTGTCCTAAGCACAAGAAGGCTGAGATGTGCTTTACGAAGAAAATAAGTGTGTCAGATAAGCTTCATTCAGGCATGAGTTATACATTGCTGTTGGCTGTGAATGTGAGTTCAATGTTAATGAGTCAACAATGTATATTAAATGAAGTGTCTTTATGTAAAGAAACACACATACCTGGGCATATATCTAGAAGAGAGGAAAACGCTCATTTGCAAAGTTACATGCAACACCCATGTTCATAGCAGCACTATTTACAATAGCCAAGACATGGAAGCAACCTAAATGCCCATCAACAGCAGAATGGATAAAGAAGACGTGGTATATATACAATGGAATACTGCTCAGCCATAAAAAGGAATGAGATATTGCCATTTGCAGCAACATGCATGGATATAGAGATTATCATATTAAGTGAAGTAAGTCAGACAAAGACAAATATCGTATGACATCACTTATATATGGAATCTTAAAAAATGATACAAATGAACTTATTTACAAACCAGAACTAGACTTATACAGACAATAGAAAACAAACTTGTGGTTACCAGAGGGAAGGGGGGGGGGGGGGGATAAATTAGGAGTTTGGGATTAACAGATACGTACTACTATATATAAAATAGATAAACAACAAGGACCTGCTGTATAGCTCAGGGAACTATATTCAATATCTTGTAATAAACTGTAATGGGAGCAAATCTGAAAAAGAATATATATGTGTATGTATGTATATATATATAAAACTGAATCACCTTGCTGTATACCTGAAACTAACACAACATTGTAAATCAACTATACTCCAATAAAAAAGAAAAGTCTTATTAAGAAAAAAAACATACACAAGGTAGGGTTATGTATTGGTCCATTGACCAAAATGTTGGGACCAGAGGCTCACGGAAAGCTAAGCCCGTGTTTCTCCTAGGAGCCAGGGTTCAGTATTCACTAATTCAAAGTTCTTGGCAACTTTATAGAACATAAATACCATGGCATGTAACTGCAGATAACGCAATGCAACCGTATGTTAATGCGCTTAATCCTAGAACAACCCTATAATTCCCATTTTAGAGGTGAGAACCCTGAGGCACAGAGATGTTAAACAGGTGTTGGAGCTGTGATTCAATCTGGAAGGTTCAGGTTCCAGTGTCCATGCTCCCAACCACTGCCCTGTCAGGGCTGTTCTAATATTACAGTTCCATTGATGCCTTTTCTATTTGCTGGCCCCTTTACATGTCTGTCTTATCCCACTTCCCTTAATTTTAATGCTCTGTGGGCCTTCTTTTATGTTTTCTTTTTCTTTTGGTATTATAATGCACTTAAAAATGGCAGTATGCCGAATAATGGAAGAAAGATCAAACTGAAAGAAATATGGAAAATTGTTATTGCCCCTCTGGAATGTTCTGAAAGTTCGGAGCCTCGATGACAAGCCAGTACAGAGAAAGACGACAGAGGGAGACAGACTCTGACTGATTTGGGGATGTTAAGTCAGAAGCAAGAGAAGACAGGTTAAAATTGGTTTGTGTAGATTCCCACAAGGCATTTTTAATTGTGTGTCACTTACAATGTAATGTTTTCTTTTGTTTTTGTGTTTGTTTTTTCTTTTTACGGTACGCGGGCCTCTCACTGTTGTGGCCTTTCCCGCTGCGGAGCACAGGCTCCGGATGCGCAGGCTCAGCGTCCATGGCTCACGGGCCCAGCCGCTCCGCGGCATGTGGGATCTTCCTGGACCGGGGCACGAACCCGTATCCCCTGCATCGGCAGGCAGACTCCCAACCACGGCACCACCAGGGAAGCCCTACAATGTAATGTTTAGTCTCTCCCTCTCCTCATTAGTTATCTTTCTGGAAAATGTAAACTGGACAAAACATACCAAGTCGGCCTGCTTTCCGAAGACTTATTTACCTGTGCAGTGAGGCACCATGCAGAGTGCATGCCTTTGAGAATTTTATTGTGTTTGAGGAACTAGACTAAAAGCAATACTTTTAATGCAATAGTGGAGGTCTCAGACAGGGGAACCTTGTGGACAAAAATATAGAGGCCGGAAAGTGCCTGACTTATTACAGGAAAGGCAAGTAGTCCATTGTGATTAGAACAGGAAGGTGTGAAGGAGGTCAAGGCCATCACTCTGCATGATTCCAAAAGGCATCATTTCATTGTCTCCCAGGTGAATAGAATCTTGTGGGGTGGTCTAGTGCACAACCTGAGAGGCTGGGCAGGGAGCACCTGGGTAAGCTTGGGAAGGGAGACCCCTTTTTCCTCTTGTTACACAAGGGAAGATTTGAAGGGAGAAATGGCATCAGATTTTCCTATTTTTAAAAGGACAAAAAGCTTTGTTTTTTCCTGGATCAGCAAAACTGTCAACTACAGATAATGTGTTTGTAACTAATTCCTATGGTACCTGCTTGAAATGTTACTATCGGTGGTAAAGTGAAAATGCCTAGTTATAGAGTCTCCACGGATGATCAGTGCTCTGACTTAAGGTCAAGAACTAGGTCAGAAAAGCAGCCTTTCCAAGTATTTAAGCCTTTTCAGAATGGAATGCATAGGCCCCCCGAATATGCTCTGTGAAAGCTGGATGGGCTTTGAGAGAAATTCCAGTCTCCTTTACAGATGAGGCCAAGTATCTTTGCAAATTCAACCTTAGGCAGTGGCAGAATAAGAGCTGGAGCTCAGGTCCCTGGCTTTAATGTGGTGAGCTTTCCTCTCCACTGACCTACCACTAAAATAAACAACGATAATACACTTTCACGCTCTTTTAGCCGGGATTGAGGTGCCAGGCCAATCTTTTCCTCAACAGTTTTTCTCTTGTTTTCCATTGCCTCAACTTAATCTCAGGTTTGTACTGGAACTGAGTCCAAACAGGATAAAATACTATGAGAAGCTTTGTTGGGATTGCTGCAGCCTGGCCAGAGACAGGAAATAGTAGAAACCATGAGAGAGCCTGTTCTGACGAGAATTCCAGCAGAGCCCGGTTCCATTCAAGCAAGTTCCAAAACAAAAGAAAAATCCTTACATGGTCCGCCAACATTTTGAGGGTGCTCCTCCAACACAAACAGAAATTTACATCTTTAGAGAGTCCCCAAGTCTGGAGCCCGTCCATTGCCTGAGGTCTCCTGGCAGCCCCTCCCTCTGGATCAGAAGAGGGTTCATGATGGAAAGTCAGTGGTGTGGACCTTTGATGAGGCTGCTGCTTGTCATGAGTCTCTTGGATAACTCCAACAGTGAGTGCTTTCCTGAGGCTGGGGCATAGAAAACTATTGAGTTTCATTTTTCTTGTGCCAACATTAATTGATATGATGCTGTCATTCTCTCACCCTGTAAAAGAAAATCGCTGTAAGTTCATGGTTTCGTCTCTGCTCATAGGAGACGTAATAAAAGCCCTAACTCCTTCAAAAGAGAGGTGAGTGTTGTTAATCACTCTGTCAGTGCAGAAATATTCCTTTCTGCTGCACAGTTGTTCACTGACCTAAGACAAATTGGAAGAGAGGTCCATCCCTTGTCTACGCTCCAGAGGCCATCTTGTTTTGCAGATGGTGGAATAAATAAAATATTTCCTGGAGAGTGAACACGTGCGGGAAGGATCAGAATGTGAGGGTATGCTGCAGGAAGCTGAGCTAGCCAGATGTGAGCACTGACCTCTACTCTCTGGAATCTGATTGACACTGGGGTTGGATTTCTCCAGCTGTTTGGAGCTACATGGTGACACTGGGGTTGGATTTCTCCAGCTGTTTGGAAGAGCTACATGGGAAGTCACCTCTTTCCCAAGACTGAAGAGGCCACCTGCAAAATATCCCCTTCATTGCCATTGGGATTTCCATTGTGTGTATTTCTAGGATCTTGGATCCCTATTTTTCAATGTACAGGAATGTTATAAAAGGGATTACAGATTTATCATCAACCAGATCTCTTAAAAGAGAGCTCTGTTTATTTCCACCATGATATGTGCTCAGAGTGTCAGCAGAACCCTACAAATCCATGTTTAATACGTGGTTTCAGGATATTTTGAACTGTGGATGGTACATACCAAAGCCAACAAGCTAAGAAAGCACACACATGTGTATGTGTGTGTTTATGAAAGTAGATGCGTGTTGTGAACAAGTTACTGCAAATGGAAACCATCTATAAAACTGCCCACTGGAGCCAATGGAACACTCACTAATTAGAATCATTTCTGGAAACTATTGTTTCAGGAAAGTGGTAGTTCCAGGAAGCCTTGTAGATTTTATTTATTTATGTATTTATTTATGTAGATTTTTATAACTGCAGCCTTGGCTAAAATTAGCATCACGAAGCAAGGAGAGCAAAATTGCATGTTTTAAATGTGCCTTAAAAGTGGCATTCGTCATAATAAAACACCAGATACTCCAGGACTCAAAGCCAGCAACTCTGGTAAAAAACACAGAAATTTGGATCTCATATATGGATTAGTTTGCTGAAATTTACCTTTGCATGAGCAACAAAATAAAGGGTTTGGGAGTAAACTGCAAATGCAAATTAAATGGCAGGCTAAGGTGTAAAGAGAACAAACTGGTTTCAGACAGACCCTTAAGCATTTCAGAAGTAGCTGTTTACATACAAGCAGTTAATGCCTGAATTACAAATCATTCTTATCAGTTCATTAAAACAAGCTCCCCGAGGACCTCTACTAGACTTAAAAAAAATTGAGATCTATAAATTGTATGCATTTTATAGGAACACATTCCACGGTTCACCCTCTGCTGATTCAGATTGTCCTTTTTGACAATCTGAGTGAGAAAGGTTTCTGCTTGCTCTTGGACCGAGAACAGCTCTTAGTGATAAAGCGGACATTGATCTCTGATGTCTTGGGGATGTAGAAAGGACCTCAGAGTGTAAGAGCAGGTCACACTTGCATGTGACAGAAGAGCCATTTACATCATGTGATTTAAGGGGCCCATCTTGTCTTCCAAATAGGTCCCCACTTGAGTCTCCAGCATTTAATGTTTCCATGATTGAATTCATTTGGATGAAGGCAAATAGCTTTTCCCAGGTGCCCCTTTTTAAAAGAACATATCTTCTGAGTGGAAGATAGTCCATGAGCCTAGATGGGTTCACAGATACCAGGGCAGCCAGGGTTCAGAGCAGGGGCTCAGAACAGAATGTGGTTGTGGAGGCGTGGTCTGAACTTCGGGGCCTTCATTCTCAGATGTAAAGAGCATACATCTCAAGAGCATCTCAAGAGCATAATGGTATCACGTGGACGGGGAAGATGAAGAAAAGAAGTGCTGAGAACAAACTTGTAATTGTGCTGAGGGCCGGCCTTGGTTCCAACATGCTGGTTTAGCTTCATTGTCTCCAGGAAGTTGGCTCTGGGGACCATTTCTAAATTCCCAGCCTTTGCTCTTTCAAGGCTGAAGCCCCAGGCTCTGGCTTGTGCCAATCCCTCCCATAGGGCTTCTTCTGGTTCCTAGCAAGCCCTTTAAAATCCTGAGAGCTTGCCTGAAACATCTATATGCTCTCTGGAGGGAAACTTTATCACCCCTGATCAAGTATGTCTCTCTCTTCCGCATAAATCTCCCGACTTCTGTGAGAAAGCACTCCAAAATTAAAATTCAAGCCCAAGCAAAGTAGTTCTGGGATATTGTGAAATAACAATCTGCAACCCTAGCATTTCATATGCTGAGAAGTCAAATACATAAAAAGTCCATGCATTTATATGACCTACTGAACATTTACACATTGTTCAAAGATTTTCTTTTAAATGTTATTTTAGCCTGAGGGGATGTGTCTACTAAAAACCATATGAAAATACATCTAAGTGGATGTTTTAAAACATAGTTGCCTATTGACCACTTACTTTTTTCCCACTTAAGAGTTAGAACTTCTTTTAAAGGAAATCCTATTTTTCCTTGGAGAAGGTAAGTGAAAATCTTGTTTTTCTTCCATCACAGGTGTTATTGTTCGATTCTGGAAGAGGCCTCTGTCCCACCAGGCAGCTCTGTGTCAGGCCAGTGACAAGTAACTCACTGCCTCCTTTCCTAACTGGACCATTTCTATGAATAACTGATCCCTACAAATTGTTCACTATTTATATAACGACCACTTTTGTTTCCATTTCCTTTTCCAAAAAAAACAGAGCTGTTGAATTTTATTCCTGGGAGGTTTCTACTAGGTGCTTGAAGATCTGCAATTGTTTTGAGGGTCATGTCAAATATGTGGGTCCGGGAAGGTAACCGTTATTTGAAAACTCTGGTGTATCAAGCAGATTTTTCTATGCATAAAATCCCTGTGCTCCCCACACATCCTGGACAGAAATGGTGAAAGGAATATTGAGACTGCTACTCAGGTCCTCAGGACACTCAATTAAGATTCTTAAGATTCTTCAGAAAGAGAAAGACAAATACCATATAATATCACTTATATGTGGAATCTAAAATATGGCACAAATGAACCTATCTATGAAACAGAAACAAAATCACAGACATAAAGAACAGACTGATGATGGGCTTCCCTGGTGGCGCAGTGGTTGAGAGGCCACCTGCCGATGCAGGGGACACGGGTTCGTGCCCCAGTCCAGGAAGATCCCACATGCCGCGGAGCGGCTGGGCCCGTGAGCCATGACTGCTGAGCCTGCAGGTCCAGAGCCCGCACATCCGGAGCCTGTGCTCCGCAACGGGAGAGGCCACAACAGTGAGAGGCCCGCATAACAGACTGATGGTTGCCAAGGGGGGGGGGGGAAGGGAAGGCGTGGGAAGTTGGGGTTAGTAGATGTAAGCTTTTACATACCAGATGGATAAACACCAAGGTCCTACTGTATAGCACAGAGAACTATATTCAGCATCCTATGATAAACCATAATGGAAAAGAATATGAAAAAAAGAATGCATATATATGTATAACTGAGTCACTTTGCTGTACAGCAGAAATTGACACAACATTGTAAGTCAACTATACTTCAAAGAAAAAAGTACTCTTAAGACTCTTGAACATATATACACTAATATGTATAAAATGGATAACTAATAAGAACCTGCTGTATAAAAAATAAATACAATAAAATTCAAAAATCCAAAAAAAAAAAAATGACTCGAACAAAGAGAGAAGCACAGAAGGGTCCAACTGGATGAGAGTGAGGGAAGTGAATCATTGCCCCTAGAAAGCCAAGAACTTGTCCTGCATAGAGAGGTTGGAAGTGCGTACACCCTTACTTAGGACATTAGCAGGTGACAAGAGGGGACACTTTCAGTGGTGATTCAGCATGATGCCAGACTCAGCAGAAACACCTGCCAGGTGAACGGGGGTACAGTGGCAACCACCCAGGAGAACAAAGCAGCTTGGGCCCTTGGGTCCCCTCAGTAGAGGGAGGTGGAATTCAGTAACGAAGCAGGGTGTGACCCCAGCACCAAACACCACTGGGATAGTTGTCACTCAAGCCCCGGAGGATCCCCAGGCGGACAGAGTCTGGGAAACCAGGAGTTAGGTTTTATACAACATCACCTAAATCCAAACATAAATAGAACACGTTCGACTTAAGCTACACATTACGGCAGATCTCACCACCTGTTTCTCTTGATCCCCTAAATCAGGCAAACCCAGAGGGGCAGTGGGAAACAAAACTCTGAGGTCCCTAAGCGGAACTCTGCTTTTCACTGCCTTCTTGAAACTTTAAAGTCGGCTTCATAGTTTATCACTTAACCCACCCACTGCTCTCAGGACTAAGAAACTGCTAATCTGATTTGATTCCTCATGGAAAGGTGCTGACATCGGAAGGTCAAGTGCAGATCAACTCGTTGGTGTAAAATATGCCTTTACAAACCTATGGAGCTTTATATCTCAAATGGCTTCTGTCTTTGGCCTCACGAGCCAAAGGAGTGTGGACACTGAAATTCAGTCTGAACGGCGATGGTCCCCCAGCTCACAACACCCCCTCCCCACACATCACTTGCTGCCCCTGGCCCACCCTGTGGACAGTATCTGATTCTTAAACTCTGAGCAGATCTTAAAGAAGCCCAGTCATTAGAGCAACTAACCCATCGACTTTAGGAATGAAATTGAACATTAAGATCAAGAACTTTATTTTTCCAAATTTGCTGACTTTTTCAACCCACCCCGCAACGCCCACTGAAAAGAGAGAAAAAATGGTGAAAGCAGAACGAAAAACAAATGCACTAATTTTACCCATAGATTCACTGAAGAGTTGTTAAAGCCGATGTACGTGTTTTGAAATGAACATCATTTTTAGCCAAAATCATCTTCAAATATTTCTTAGCAGGATGCTTTTCCTTGTCCTCCTCCATCTTTCTCCTAGAAGTTACTGGTCTTAATTTTTAGGTGATGTCACTTTGCTTAAAAGAAGGTTTTGTGCTAGAAATGATCCTACGTTTGGTTGGAAGAATGTCTTCATCTGATTCTGGAAAAAGTCCAAAGACAATCATTATGAAAATATCTTGACTTAAAAAAGACATTTCTGCAAGATTCCTCAGAAATTTTGCAAGTTGGTGATTAAAGCAGATTTATCACGAATTCTCAAGTTACTTGATCCTTGAATCAAGCGTGGCAAGAGAAACAGCACAGTTGTGAGCTCGACACCGTCAACACCTAGAGAAGGAAGTGGGCACCGTACGGCTGTCCGCATCTAACCAGGAAACATATTGGCCAGGTGTGATGCTGTACAGTAATGTTTAAAGCCAGTGTCTTCAGCCGACATGCCTTGGCCTTTGTTGTCAGCTGACCACATGTAAATAGCAGACAAAACAGCAAGATCCCAGCCTGGCTCCCATCCCGTGAGGTGCTGAGGACATGCTAACCTGAGAGAAAAGTCACTGGGACGGGGCATAAAATAGTGTGTTTATCTGTCAGTGTAGCCATGTTTTTATTGAGGAAGTAGATTATCCAGAGAAATGTGTACTGTTTATAGTCTGTGAGATGGAGGGGTTGTTTCTAGGTCACATAACTTCTTTACTGTCAGATACTCGGCCCCAGCCGTCTCCCCAAGAAGATGGCCAGGGTCCCGAAGCCCGGGATCAACTTAATCATTCATCCATCAGCCATTAACTGGGACCAATGATGTGCCAGGATGTATTAAAGTCTGATTATACAAGCAGAAAACCAAAGTCCTTCATCATGGTCTGCCCTCGCACAGAAATGAAGATATAGACACAGAAAGGGAGAATTATTCATTTGAACCATATGAAATTGGTTCAAAGCCAATTTTTATGTCCAGAAAGATTGCTATTGACCATTTCATATGGTGTAAACTTTCAGATACCATTTGTTACACTCAGTGATAGAAATATGCATGGTTTTTGCTGTAGTTATTTGTTTGCCTTTAGCATAAGAAAGGGCAGTTCGGCTGGGGAGTGTGGATTGAAGATGGGGCAGAAGTGGCTGGGTAGGCTTGCTGGGGGAGCCCTAGTCACAAAAGATGAATGTGTGGGCTATGCACGTAAGGAGAACCATCTGGAAGAGATTGCCTTTAAAACATTATCCTGGGGCTTCCCTGGTGGCGCAGTGGTTGAGAATCTGCCTGCTAATGCAGGGGACACGGGTTCGAGCCCTGGTCTGGGAAGATCCCACATGCCGCGGAGCAACTAGGCCCGTGAGCCACAGCTACTGAGCCTGCGCGTCTGGAGCCTGTGCTCCGCAGCAAGAGAGGCCGCGATAGTGAGAGGCCTGCGCACCACGATGAAGAGTGGCCCCCGCTTGCCACAACTAGAGAAAGCCCTCGCACAGAAATGAAGACCCAACGCAGCCAAAAACAAAAATAAATAAATTAAAAGAAGGCTCAACATTTAAAAAAACAAAAACAAAACCAAAAAATTTATCCTGAAGAGGCCCTTAGCTGTTTAATCAGGGAAGTTGCTCCAAATGAGAAGAATGTTAGAACCGAAGGGCTATGACCTAGGGAGCCGACACAGAAGCCAGTAAGTGTCTGAATAACCCCGATTTCTTTGCAGTTACCGGCCTGGAGCATCCGAGAACCTCTATCTGCCTGACTCCTACCTCAGTCCCTGGGGCAGTGTCCCTGACCAGCAATCCCTCTAATACGTGGCACCCTGATATTAGACCTTGAGCACCTTATTGATTCACGGTCATCTCATATGTCGAGCCCTCCTGCTTCCCAAGGGTGCTGTCATCCAGCCATGGATTTTGACTCTTGCTTTGGAAAATGGTTCTTAAGCTCAGTGTCTGGATTCTAAGCCCCGCTCTGCTGGCTCAAAGTTGGTGACTCCAGGCCCCTAAGCACTGACCTTGGCTGGGTGTATGACTGGTCTCACCCTTGGAAAATCTTTTGGTTTTCATTTCCTGACTTTCCAAATGTCTACTCTTCATCCACTTGGCTCCTGCCACGTATGATCGGGCCGCATTCTCTGCTTCTGCTTTGTATTCCGAGTGAGCAGTCTCAAGTCTTGGAAAAAAGGTGTTTTGAAGTTCTAAAACAAGAGCACAGGGGACTGAAGCGTATCGAGCATATTGAGTTAGACTCCAATAAACCTTTGCAGCAACTCAGGGTTCTCCGAAAGTTCACTGCAAGTGTGTTACCACTTCCCCACCTGAGCAGATGTGAATGGTACGAGCTGCCAATGGTTTCACTTTACGCTCTGTGGCTTTACCACATAGACTGTGTTATGGGGAGGAAAGCAAGCTTGTAGCCTAATAATTCATTAGAACTGGAAAGCGTGTGGCTCATGAAGATAAAACGTTGTATACAGACGCATGCTTCTGGATCTGCATTGCTGCTGAATGACGAGACCGGAAGCATGACAGTTCAGAGGAATTGCATCCCTCACGGATAACTACGGCGGCTCCCCGTGTTCCAGAGGGGTCAGACCTATTGAGCTTAAGGCCTCTTAATGTTACATCTGATTCGATGATCCTGTGACTTGCAAAAGTTTTTTGTTTTTTTTTTTTCAAAACATGAAATAGGACCTTTCGTTACCTAACGGCACTAAGGTCATAAGACAAATGGGTGTTATTACTAGATGCCCTCTGAAGCGTGGGCAGCATTTCTGGGGACGTTTTAACTCATGTACTCCCCCAAGCTTTTCGTCATTCCAGGAAAGTCCTGTGACCCATCGACAACAGCAGCAGAGTATGTTTGTAGAAGGTGGCCCTGAGCGCTGGATGTTGACACACTTTGGGACACAGTTGGCGACGTCATTTGAGGCCACCCTACTTGTGTTTTTTCCTGCTATCAAGGCCTCATCCGTTTCTGGATGGGCAAACACATTCTGATGCCTCATTCGTACCTTTTTAGTAAAGTCTACCAGGAACTTGTTTTCTGTGACGACAAGATGCATCCCAAATTACTCTAAAGATGATATTGATTTTCCTGTGAATAATAAGTCCAGCCGCAGGAGAACCATAAAACCTCAAGTTGCTGCTTCAGTGAGTGTTACCGTGTAATGTCAGTAGCTTTGGTTTTTATTTAATTTTGTGATTAAAGTTTTTATTGATTTCCCTGCAGGGTAGAATATATCAATACCTTTGGTGTCAAAGGAGCATTCAGGAACAAGAAAACATAAAAAGACTCAACTAAGAAAACCGGGGCTTTATTTTAAAATTAAGAAACTGACACTAGGAATCCCCAAGGTATGTCTTTGGAACTAATTTTGGTTGAGGCCACTCAGCCTGGTGCAGGGAGCTAATCCCTCAGGTTCACAGGCCTGTGAAGTTTAGTTGAGAAATGCCTAGCTGGTGGTTATTACAGGTAATACTCTTTTGCCAGAAGCTGAGGCACCAGCAAATAAACCACAGTCCATATGTTACCATAAATCATGTGGCTCCCTCCTCTTCACCAGAAAAGGAATGGCCTGATGGGGCCCCACGTAAGGAGGCCCTGCAGGCAGCTCTGTATGTGTAAGATAGATGGTCCTTCGCAGAGGTGTTGCATCCTTGAGAAGCACAGAATGCATCTCTGCCTCAGGATGGACCCCACAGTGATGCTACAGTATCTACAAAACTATACAGGAAACGTGTGGCTTCCTTTAGAGTTAGAAAGGGCCACACAACTCTCCAAGCCACCCAGTTTCCTGCACTATCTGCTCTTCCCCTTCAGGCTTGGGGGCCAGACAGGGTGCCTTCCCTTTTGTGGGACAGGCGTGGGGGACATTCCCTTAAGACCAAACTACTTTCTATTACACAGATCAACTGGTTATGTATCCGTAACACTCACAAGTAAGATTCGTGTTTCACCATTGACATTTTATCCCATCTTCAGCTCCGATGTTCCTAGCCTTATTCCACCAACTAGCAGACTAGGACTTGGAGGGATGCTGAGGTTGTGTTTCATGACCTACAGTTGGCCAAGTGGAGAGCTAAAAACTACACCTAGTTCTCTTGGCTACTGACCCGTTCTACCACCCAGAGATTACATGAATCATCTCACCTTTTTAACTATTGGCACTGGCGGATTGGTTTGACAGTTTTTTCTGTCTGCGTTGACTCGTCATTCTGGTGTAGAACAACCATGGGGGCCAGGTCTACCCTGCACACTGGTCCACACGCAGCTTCTGCCTTTCCAGTAACTGGGGGTGCAGTTCCTTGGAGCAGAGTCTTCTAGCAGCGACTCAGGGCATCCTTTGGAGCTGGAGAAATGAACACAGGGACAAAGAGAGCAGCCTGGCAGATTTCGCAAGCTCTCCAAATAGTCATTTGTCTGCAGCCAGAAAGACAGAGGAGTCTTCCCTCCCTCTCTTTCCTCCTTAAAAACACACTCCCCTTTGTTTGAAATTCCAACCAGTTTCTAAAAGAATAAGGCAGAATGATCTCTGTAGCACACAATCCTAAGACTATAATTGAGTGCACTGCAGCCAGGGAGAGAGCCAGGAAATGGAGTGAGATGACTATTCATCAATAAAAACAATATTAGAAAGAAGGCCCCGTCCTCTGGCCTCACGACAGTTCCTCGCCTATCCTGCTTCAACCTGCTTCAAGAAAACCTCAATGTAAGTCAAAGAATAAGGAGGAAATTCACGTTTGATTCTCGCTGCTAGAAATCTAGTCCATACTGAGGTTCTCATTGGATCTGTTGGTTTGAACGTTCCTGTTCCCAGGGAAATGTCCATGGCGAGCAGAGCAGCCCTGAGTAGCTTCAGGGCTTTGCCTCCAAGATCAAGCCCTGCTCAGGTTCAAGGTCAGAGCCACCCTCACCGGGAGGCACTGCCCTGCGGTCTAAAGTCACAGGAAAGAGGCCAAAAACAAACCAAATTGAGAAGTGGGGTGACTGAAAATATTTACCCACTCTGTGGGGTTGAAGTTCCCATATGAAGGACTCCTTTGGATTTAGATGCTGTTGATACACAGTAAAATGTTAAGTGCTAGGGATATTGCCTGAGGTTACTGTTGCCCATCAACTCTGAATGCTTGTTTAATTAACTGATCACATTATTTATTTCCCCAGAAAGGATCCAAGGAATTGACACTTAAGGCAGGTAAAGAAGAAATGGTCTGGAACCTCTGCTTATAGTCAGGGGTCCTCCGCGACTTAAGGTCAGGGGATGGTGGGAGGGGAGGTGACAAAAGGATCAACGAAAGGGGTCTAAGGTCCAAGGGAAACAGTCATAATTCCGCTCCAGCGAATCCTCCATTGGGTAAATTTGGATTTCCCTAACCGGGTCAAGCTGGCCCTGTTACTCGTAGCAGTTGTGAAAGTCAGCAGTGCAGGAACCCTTGGGCTTTTCTCAACATACCCTAAGAATAGGCCAAAGAAAAGGGCAGAGGGTGGTGTTTCTGGGACAACGACCAAGACAAAGACACTTTCAGATTTCTGGGGACAAGAGGCCATGTGAAAGGAATTTTCCCTCTTACACACACACACACACACACACACACACACACACACACACACACACCCTCACACTCACACACACAGTCACATACCCTGAAATGCAGCGGAGAGTGGTGTGGCTGGCAGAAATTTGATTAATTAGCTGAGCAGTATCAGCTTTAAATTAAAACAATTTCAAATGTAGCAGGAGAAAACATGGATGGGACACAATCTCAAAATGAGTCCAGGAATTAGAGGCAGAGCCATTTGGAAAAGTGAATCCAGACCATCTGGGGCTGAGGATGGGAGTCAGTGGAGCTGCAAGGTCTGGGGCGCTGAGTCTCTTCCCAGGGAAGGGGCACAAGGGTGGGGTGGAGCGCGGGCGGAAGGGGACCCATCCACAGGTCTGGGGGCAGGGCCAGTGGCCTCCTACCCAGGGCTCGGCTCTGGGTGCTGCGAGGAGAGCAGAGCAGCCCGTGGGTTTCCCCGAGGCCAATGAAGAGAGACAGAGCCCCGGGCTGCCGGCTCCTCCGCCTGCTTCTGGCCCGCGGATCGGATGCCAAGGCTCCCCGGACAGGAAATGAGCGAGACTCCACGGAGAATGGTTCAGGGATTCGAGAGGAAACCGTGGACCCTGGCAACAATAAGAAAAAGGGAGGGCGGGGGTAGAGGAAAGAGTTTGTTTGCTTAATGTTGATCTACTAAAGGTCAGGGAGAAATGTTTGCAAAGTCCTCAGGCTGCACACAACGAACTTCAGAGGACGAGGGACAGTTCCTGTGCACGGCCCAGGGGAGCTGGGGATGCTCAAAGCACCACTGAGATCCTGGTGGCTCCAGTGTGCCCCTGACTCTCCCCTCTCCCAGGCAGCCTCTCCCAAGTACGACAGAATGCTCAGCATAGCTTTGTAATTCAGGCAGTTTATGATTCCTTAGCTCAGGCTGGCCAGCAAGAACTTGAGTCCCAATTTTTCCCAAGGCCCGTGAATGATGCCCTGGGCCAGTTACCTCTGTGTCTTCACCTGCAAATTGGACACAACTCGTTTACAGAACAGTTAAATCACTTAGCACCTTACCCGACACTTAATAACTGCTCTCCATCAGTGTAGCCATTCTATTTCATTACCAGTATTGCTATTCCCTTTGTTGTTTTAATTTTTTTATTATTTTTTTATTGGGGTACTTTTTTATTGCTTTACAATGTGTTAGTTCCTGCTGTCCAGTGAAGTGAATCTGCTATATGTATACATATATCACCTATCTCTTGGACCTCTCTCCCTATTTATTCCAGCCATTTCCATTTTTCACTGTTATAAATAACACTGCAATAAATGTCTTCATACGTAAACTCTTGTATGGCTCACTGAGTATTTCTCTAGTGTAAATTTCTAAAAGCGGAGTCAAAGGATAGAAAATTTTTAGAGGTGTTTGATAACATTTGTCAGATTATTTCCCATCCTGATTATACCCACACCTCTCCCCACTGTCCTGGAATGGGAACACAGGTAGAACAGCCTTGACGATCCCAGGTCGTGCCATTTAAGTCCATTCCATCAGCACTTATTTACCGTATGTTAGGTACGGTTCTGGGCCCTTGAGATAACAGCCACAAACAACAACAAACAGAATTTCCTGTCTTCAAGGCACTCAGATCCTGTAGAAAGACGGACAAAAATAAATAAATACAGTCACAGTATGTCGTTGTGCAGCCATAAGTCCTACAAAGAAAGTAAAGCAGGCTAGTGGGCTGATGCTATTTTGGATGGATCTGTCTACCTAGTTTAGACAGGAGATGACACCTGAGCCCAGAACAGAATGAAACGAAGCCTTGTGAAGATCCAAGGAAACAGCATTCCAGCAAGCAGAAGAGCAGGTACAAGGGCCCTGAGGTTGGCACTGCCCCATCATTTTGAGAGCTGGCAAGGAGGCTGGTGTGAGCAGGGCAGTGAGAGGGGGAGGGGTGAGCTCATGCTTGGAGCCACAGCCGGTGGGCAGCAGGTGATGGAAGGTTCTTCCTAGTGGGAAGGAGCCCAGAAGGTCCTGACCACGGGAGAGACTCCACTTGCCTCAGGCTTGGCACTCAGGCTGCATCTCAGATGAGGCTACAGGGGCCCCAGTTAAGGGACCACCTACGTGTTGCTAATTTGATAGATTAGAAAAATATTTCTCCTTTTAATTTGCATTACTTCTGAGGATGCCTTCTCCATATTCTTTTTGGGCATCTGCATTTAGTTTTCTTGAATTTCATACTGTTGTAGGACCACCCCTGCTGGGCCATCCAGGACCTTTCAGCTCCCCGCTTTGAGAGGAACTTAAAAGGCAGCACCTAGAAATCTCCATCCAGTTTTGAGTCTGTGTACGTCTCCATCTTGGAGGCATTTGGGAGAGTTTTGTGGTTCTGTTTCTGGCTTCCCTCACTGTTCTGGCAGCCTACATTTTAAAATATGTCCTTTATTAAGCTGTGATTGTGCAAATTGGGGGATGGGATGGGTTTGGATGTATTAAGCCGAAAATTCACGCTGGATAAATATTACATCGGAATTTACTCTTTTTTATTATGCTTTTAATCATTCTGTGAATCCTTTTCCAAGAACTGCTGGCATCTCAGGGATGGAGAATCATTCAGCATCATGCTCTTTAAATGCAAAAAACTACTAGATAAACAGAATCTTTAAAATAACTAAACCAAAGTGTGCATTTGTTATGCAACATCACACAGTCGTTCCATTGGCACACCTTCCTAATGGCCTCTTTATGCAAACGTTATTGTCTTTGTGCTATTTTCTACTTCTGCTGTTTCCAGTACATTTATTTCAGTGAGGATGGCTGAAAACCTCTAAAGGAATTGGAGAGGCTGGCCCTTTTCCTCATGCTTCAGGATATGCATTTACTTGAAGAACTTGCTTAAATGACCAGCTGAAACCAGGAAGGGGCACCTCCAATCTTAAAGTGTGCATTTCATACGTTGACAAAAATGCCAAGCATGTGCAATCCATTTCAGAGCTTCAAATTCTTACAGAGATAGTTAATGAAAGGCACTGAACTGGGGCTTAAATTGAATCTGGTCTTGGGAAGAGCTTACCTTCAGGTCCATGTATAGATTTAGTCAGGTGGCCAGGGGTAAGGATGCTCTATCGGCCCATCCCCAGTGTGAGGGCTGAAGAACTTTTGTTTGTCTTCTGTTTCCTCTGTGAGGATGAGCTTAAGGAAGACTGAGTAGAGACGTCCCTCTGGGATTCCTCACCTTCGGCCCCTTTTCATCTTGTTTGGAGTTCACTGGATGCTGCCTCATAAAATCTTGTATATTACGGACCTTCCACCTTGGTATTGTCCTATAAGCAGCATTTCCACAAAGATCTAAAGAGATTAGATAGACAGATAGACAGATGGTTGATAGATAGATGATAGATAGATAGGATGTCCTCATATATTTATATATAGTTACACATATTCTACAATAATGTATAGCACATATATTTTAAATTAATTTTATAAATACTAGCTGCAATTCCTTCTATATCATAAATATGCTAAATCATAAAATATGAATAAATCTGAATGCTGATAATACAGAATTATTCATAGTTTATTTATGATTTAACATATTTATAGTATAGAAGGAATTAGAGCTAACAGTTTTATTTGGAAAAATTAATTAAAATGTATTGATTGCACATGTTTCTTTGTCATAGTTGTCTTTACTTATCGGGTTGTTTAGATAAAGCATCTACCTTTGTCAGAGAATGAGAACCATCTAATTTTTCCAATAAATGGTGAAGGTTCTCACGTTCCAAAATTCTTGTATAATGCCAATTGTCTCCATTAGTCAAATCTTTAATAGAGGTACACTCTCTTACTCAAGCAGTAAGTTGATTTTGAACCTGGAGTAGTAAACAGAGATTTTATTCCTGAATTCAGTAAGAAGGTTTTCTTACTGGGCCTCGGTGGACTTTCATTTCTAGTGAGACACTTATGCTTGGAATAATGGTTTTGAGTAAGCATGAAAGGAGTTTATGGGGATGCCCCCTGCTGATAATGAATGCTGTTAACTTTTTTTAGTTTCAAAAATGCACAGACAACATCAATCTAAACCAGGACTTGGCACTCCATGTTCCCAGGCCAAATTTGGCCCACGGCTTGTTTTTGTAAATAAAGTTTTATCGGAACACAGCCTCACCCTTCAGTTACATAAATAAGGCCCTCAAAGGCTAAAAATATTTACTAGCACGTCCTTTAGGAAAAACATTTGCTGACACCTGGTCTAAACTGCACTGGGTAAAATAAGATCAAGTTTAACCAAGGAAAAAAAAGGTAAATAAATCACATTTATTTTGGGACTTGGAATGGAAATGGAGTTAAAAAACTTGTAGTCTCCACCACATTCAGACCTCTGCCCATCAGTTGTGGGACAGCTGCTCCCCTTTTAAAAACCACACTCTATGCACCTGCCTGGCCTAGCCTCACATGCACAGCTTCACCTCCCTTAGGACACCTTGGAGCCATCTGTGCAGTCTGGCAAGTGTGCAGGGCCCGCTGCACCCCAGAGTAGGTAACATGTGTCACCAGGAACCAAGAACAAGGAGCCCTGTGGGTTCTCTGCTGGAGGTGGAACCACAGGGTCTCCTTATTTCTAGGTCCCAAATCTAAATTGCCTCCAGCAGGGCATCTCCTGTGTTTCCTGAAAACTGCAGCCTAAAGTACTATTCCATTTGCAAAATTGGAAGAATGGAAGTTTAGCCGGTGGAGCATGGAGTTCAGTGTGCCATGCTCTCCTGTGGGAACCATTTCTAGATTAAAATTGACCTTGATGGGCAAAGAGGGAAGCCTGGCATTGTGACAAGAAGGGGAGTTGAGATACTGGGACAAAAGGTCCATCACGAGTTGGCCGTGTGATTCTGAGTAGGACACATTGAACCTCCATTTGCTCATCTATCACTATTTCTCACCTGGAATAGTAATGCCGAACTTATCTACCTCACTCAAATCGTTGCCAGGATAAAAGGAGATGGTAATTAGAAATGTTTGTGTAATGACTGGTATTTAGTTCCTGAATCAACCATATATGATTTGAGGAACCATACTGAAAAGGCTTATTTGATATTAATTTGGGATGGTTCAAAATACTGGATATGCTGGGACCTCCAGGGACCACCTACATGGGACAGGAATAAATGGGGATAGACAGTGCCAGGGACTGGGAAGTTAGCCCAGATGCAGTCTGGAGCCTCTAGGGAGGCTATACAGTCTCATGCTCAGTGAACACAGGCCCTATCCCGGTGGGTCAGGGTCATGGAGGGAGCAGAACCAGTCCCCTCCTAGGCGACCCCAGCCGGCAGTGGGCGTTATGGAGCTGAGAACTCCACCTTCAGAGACAGGGTGAGGCTCAGTACCAGACCAAAGTGAAGCCTCTAACGGAGGCTTCAAACTCCAGGCAATGGAAGAGGATGGATCAACATGGCGGAAAGCAGCGGAAAGAGGGAAAGTGTAGTTAAGGAGTCACGTGGTGCCTGGGACTGTACAGCAGCAAAACCACTTCCAAATCCCATCCCCTGGCGAGTGGAGGTGGCTGACGTGTTCCTGCTTTGACTAGAGGGCCCAGAGCTGTCTTGCTTGAGAGGCCCAAGCTGAAATCTCCTCACCCAAGTACGGTTCCCTCTCTGGCTAACCCTCGTATGGAATATTTCAACATTTTCAGTCTTTTTTGAATAAAGGTAACTCTTCTGGGAGAGGGTGCAGTAAACTATTAACAGCCATTCTTGCTTTAATGTGAATTTTCTTCATTGGGTTCATTCCTCCCATGGCTATAGCCGTAAGGTTATGAAATAAAGAATAGGGAGCTTATAAAATGCACATGGCAAACCACCTGTTTGCATCTTGTGACTTGTTCTTGTGAGAAAGGCCACCAGGAACTGATGTGTGGGTTTTGTCCCACACAAGCCGTCAGTAGACAGGTAACAGCTACCTACCGGTGGCCATAATACACAAAAGGGGGTGATTCCCAGAGGGGTAGCTAATTGCAGTTGCTTTCCTGGAAGTGACATCTTTTTCTAAGCCTCCCAACAAGATTGATAATATAAGGGAAGCAAAAGGGCCACAGGCCCTATTGAATGGCTCAGGCCAGCTGCTTTCCAGACCGCAAGGTCAGAAAACGCAGAGGAATGTCGGTTCCTACAGGGTTCCTCTGCAGACAGCCAGGAGGGGAGAGGAGATACTTTCTCTTTTGCTGCCTGGGTTTCATGAGGAAAGGACACTAAGACTGTTAGAGGTGAGATCAGTCAGAAGCGGCCAGCCACTTTCAAAGACAGTCTTGTTTTCCCTGAAAGTTCCCAAGTGATAATAACATCTCTCAGGATTGAGACCTTGAGAATGAATTTGCAGCTCCCCAGTGATGGATAAAACACCATCAGAAAGTGTGACAGTGCCCTGCACGTCCAGCTCCATCAGAGGGAAATGGATCACACTCACACAGAAGAAAAATCACAAAGCAGGCATCCCAGCACCTACCGCAATCATAACCCAGGAACACCATCCATCCACCGAATTTCTGTGATCTACAAACAGTATGCCGGGCTAATTTTCTGCTGAAGACAGCGTGCCTGTACTAGACTGGCTTTATTAACTCAATTGGAAAAAATGATTTTGCAATTTGCATGGAGCTTAAGAGTGTAATTTATACAATTCATAAAAGGCCAATAGACATTAACCCCACAGGGGACTGTGAAGTTGTTTGCTTTGGAGAGAGTTCTTAGTTCTGCAATTCCAAGGACCAACATTGCCCTGCCTTCTTGGTGGGCCACTCTCATCTTTCTCATCCGTTAAACTAGATTTGCCTCCCCCAGTCATCCTGCTGTCCAGGGGTAGATGCTTTTGTTGGGTGAAAATAAAAGAATGATATAAGATTAGTGTTCAGGGGTGGAGTCACGAAGAAGTGATGTCTCTGTGTATGCACTTATCATCCAGTTTTCTTGTTGTGTGTCCATGTCTTAAGAGGTTAGTTGAGTGCTAAAGGCCTAGGTTTTCCTTGCCCATGGAGAACCTGGCCTTTAAACAGTGTAGGTCCAACCAGGGACTACCTGGAATTTGGGGAGGGGGAAGGAGCAATTAGATGGAGACTTTGGGCTTAACCGACTTAACAGAGTTCCTGCTGGAGGCAGGTCAAGGGCATAGACATCAAAGGTGAGGGATGAGGAACTTGATCAGATATCAAGTGTGGGGGCATTCTTGCTAAACTGAAGTAGGATTTTTCCTACAACTGGACTAGGTACACCAGGGTGAAGATAGGACCCACAGAAGAGGCCTAGTCAAGAAGAGAGTTCAGAGGAGGCTGACTGAAATTAGGTCGAGGAGAGAGTCTTGTTTCCATTGGGCTATTATCCAAAAAATGGAAAATAAGCGTTGGAGAACAGGGGTGTTCATTGAAACGCTGGTGCATTTAGGGATGTGAAATGGTGCAACCATTGTGTAAAACAGTTTGATTTTTCCTCAAGATATTAAACATAGAATTACCATGGGATTCAGAAATTCTACTCCTAGCTGTATTCCCCAAATAATTGAAAGCAGGGACTCAAACTCACACTTGCACACCCATATTTATAACAGCATTACTCACCAAAAGGTGGAAATAACCCAAATATCCATGAAAAGATGAATGGATAAAAAAAATATAGTATATACATACAGTTTATTCAGCCTTAAAAAGGAATGAGATGCTGATACATGCTCCAACATAGACGAACCTTGAAAACATTATGCTAACTGAAAAAAGCCAGACACAGAAGGACAAATGTCATATGATCTCACTTACATGAAGTACTAGAATAGGCAAATATTCATAGAGACAGAAAGTAGAATAGAGGTTACGAGAGCCTGGGGGGAAGAAGGAATAGGGAGTAATTGTTTAATGGGTACTGAGTTTCAGTTTGGGATGATGAAAAAGTTCTGGTGATGGTTGCACAACAATGTGAATGTATTTGCCAGTGAACCGTATACTTTTAAATGGTTAAAATGACAAATTTTATGTTATGTATAGTTTACTACAATTTTACAAGTTTAGTAAAAGAGAGAAAAAAAAAAAGAAAACCTATCCAGCTTAATATGTCAAACTCAACTTAAATCTCAGCACCTCCCCTTCCCATGGTGTAGGTTTGGTGGGAGGCCGGGGGTCTGTGGAGTGAGGAGGTGCCTTGTCTGCTCTCTCCTCCCTCCTCCCACTCCAGCACCCAGTCTGCCCTGAGATATGCACCCACCTCTCCCCTCTTCCCTGTCAAAGGTGAGAGGTGGAAGGGCAGGAAGGATAGTAGGATAGAGTAACATCTTTTATCACTGCTGGCACAGTGGTGGTGGAAAATGTCTCTGGATCCTCTCTGGTTCATCAGCTTCCATTTCTGCTGGAATGGAGGTCTCCATTGTAGGTGGTATGCATGGCATCTCTTTCTTTCAGGATGCTGCCTGATTCAAATCAATTTTTGCTCAAATAAAGTCTTCAATATTTCAATATGCAGTTTATCTGTTAACACTATTCACCTGCGTATCCAAATGCCCAAAGACCCATGCCAAGCTCTCCCAAGAAATTTCTCATCCAATTCCTCTCCACGTCCCAGACAGCAGCAGAATGGGTCTCAGGTTTACTAGCTCAGCAAGCATCCAGAAAGGAAAGAAGATGCTTGTTCCTCCTCCTTGCAGGCAATCTCAGTCTTTAATAAATATGGTTGGATTTTTTAAGCTCTGGAGCACTTAGTGTCTCTTGACACTTATGGGTGGGTTTTGCTCTCCAATTCTTGTGCAAATGAAAAAGCAAAATTCCACTCAGAAGCCGACTTTATGGAGACTCTATTGGATTGCAGTTCTCAGAGGTGTTCTGTGTGAGGACCAGGGAGAACTGCCCATTAACTTCCCTGAAAATGTCCATCGGGCAAAGCCTGTCATCAGTAGAGAGGACCAAAACATCTCCTGCATTCTAAGAATCTTGGAGAAATTCCTCTTTGTTACGTATGGGTGTTTTCATTCAAAATTCACAACAAGTGGGTATTACATCGTTTCATAGATGAGGAAACTGAGACTTAAAGAAATGTACTCAAGATCACACAGGTGAATTATTGATGGACCTGAGATGCAAATCAAGTCCTTGAGTGACTTCAGAGACCGCATGCTTAACAATTATGTTCGTGTGATCTTATGTGACTAAAACCTACAGGGTTTAGAGGATACAACTGAAGGTATCTGTGCACTCTAGAACAAGGATATAGGAAGTCCTGACTCTGTGTCCCAAATCAGGGGCACACCCTCCTCTGGTCCCTGAAAGTGTGAGGGACACTTTTAATGATGTCACAGACTCAGGATCCCTGTAACTGGTGATCCTCAATAATAAAGAGACAAGATACTGGTTGCTTAGCTGAGGTGTGAAAAGAAGGAAGCAAGCCTTGGAATAAACACTTGAATTTAAGATTGAAATTATTTTTGCCTGAAGAGTCCCTAAAGAGACTGAAGGGAGTTTGGATTTTGTCTGCTGGTGAAGACATTGAGGGGTGAGGTGATGGGCCTGGAAAATTTAGAGAGAGGGAGGACAGATCAGATGCCCTGGGTGAGGCCAGCAATGGCAAGCACAGCAGTAAGTCTATGGGACCCCTCCTACCAAAGCCCAGGACTACGAGGCCACCACTGGCCCCAGTGGGGAAGCAAAGGACCCACTCCGGCCTGTGGTCCTCGGGGGTCTGTGCTGTCAGACCTGTGCTCTTTTGCATAATGGTCTTTAGGAGGGATGCCGACTCCCTTGGGGAGGTTCTTCAGGAGAAGCAACAAGTTGGGCTAGGTCAAGTCCACCCTGTTAAGTATGAAGACCCTTCCCTGCCCTGACTGGTTGTTCAGGAGGGATCATCTGCTGGGTCAGAATTTTCCTGAACTGGTGAGGGAATTCCCTCTAGCCTCCATCCTGGGAAGAATCTGTTGGGAGAGCAGATACTTGGAGTGTTGACCATGAAGGTGGACCATGCAGAGGATCCGTTTTGGGGGCCTGCGAAAATTAAATATTTAGTGAACTTGGCTGTCTGAAGAGATCTGAACTGCTCTTTTCAATTGTGGATCAGAGGTAAACAAGCTTGATAAGTCTATAAGATGGGAACTAATTAAACAAGGGAAAAATAAGAAGTACAATGATGGGGTCACTTAGAGTAGTGCTGATGTGTTAGGTTGAAAATGCTTTACACCCATGTATCCATATCAAATCCCTGGAACAAGTGAGTGTTACCTTATTTGGAAAAGAAGGTCTTTTGCAGATGTGATTGCCTTAAGGCTCTTGTGATAAGGAGATAATCTTGGATTCTCTAGGTGGGCCCTAAATGCCATCACAAATATCCCTATAAGTAAGAAGGTGATGTGAAGATGGAACATGGGGATGTAGCCACGAGCCGAGGAGCACCGCTGGACACCAGATGCTGAAGGAAGCAAGGGCCAGGTCCTCCCCTTAGAGCCTCTGGAGGGAGCGCCACCCACCAACACTGAGTTTGGACTTCTGGCCTTCAGAAATGAAAGGGAATACATTCCAATTGTCTGAGGCCACCCAGTTTGTGGTCAGTTTTACAGTAGCCACAGGAGACTAACCTGGCAGGGCAAGGGGATGGTGCAGGGCTAACATCTGGCCAAATCTGAGTTGGTGAGGGTCAAGGAAAGCTTCTGAGAGAAGTGAAACTCATGCTGGAATTTCAGGATAAGCTTTGGGTATATTCAGGAGAAGGGGACGGAAAAGAAATCTTCTACGTGTGAAATCCTGGAGCCAGGAGGGAGCATGATGTAGTCTCAAAGGTAAGGAGAGCGTGGCCAAAGATGGGGTTGACAGGCAGATGGGTCACATGCAAGGGAATGAAGACTTTAAGGGCAACGGGGAGACACTGAAGGATCGTAAGCGGATGGCGTTCTGATCAGGTACAAGTTACCTGAAGACCTCTCTGGAAGCCTGAGTTGGAGTAGCTGAAAGAGAGAAAAGTATGACTGGGCAAGGTGACTAGGCAGGAGAGCTGGCAGGACTGGCATGGGGAAGGGGTAGGGAAGGGAAAGAGTGGAGATTGGTGCCATGCTTCCTGGGTTGAGAACTGGCTTGGTGATGATGATCCTAACTGAGCTAAAGAACAAAGGCGAAGAATAAGGTTCCCAGTGGGAGGGGCATTTGGGAGCAAAACTCTTGGCCCAGGGAAGGCTTATCTCAGGGGTGGGCAGTGGAGGCAGAATCTTTCACGACCATTGCGATCTCCCCCTTTGGCCCCGCCACGGTTCCAGCAATTTCTGTATTATTTCTTATTAGGGATTCCAACACCAACACTCATGTTAAAATATAGACACTACTTTGGAAGGAGACCTGATCGGCCATGACCAGCCTTAAATAAGTTAGTTTGAACGAGATTATCAGCTTGGCCCTCTGGCAAAAGGAACCGTTGGCAATGGAAGGAAGGCAGGCATTATCTCCTAAAGGAGAATCATAGTTCAGCACTGGCTCTTACTGATGAAGGCAGTTGGGAACACATTAGGAGGCTAAGGGGATATCAGGAAGGCATGACTGGGGAAACCCTGACAAGCATGAGCTTGAAGGAAAACATCCCCTAAATAGTGAATGCTTTCTTCCTCTCCTGCTCAGCCTGTGGAAGAGGACAGGGTACTGAACTGGGTGTTATTGGTGCAGAGATTTGAAAAATAGCCACACTCAAAGTTTAAAGTGTCCTCTGATAAAATTGCCCTAACTTGTGATGAGAGGGAAGACAAGAAACAATGCATGGAGAGTGGGCTTTACCTATGAAGGGCATGAGAATATGCCACCCCCAAATCTGCCACTTTGGCATAAGGATTGTTTTGACCTGAAGGCAATTAAGAAGCAGCAAACTCAGAAAGAGCTCTCTGCCCTCTGCCATCTGCCTAAAATTTGGGACATAAATAGCTCTTTGAGAAGATCTCCCCCCTTCTCTCCCATACCAGGAGGAGGAGAGACATCCACTATCACAAGAAACAAAAAGTCAGCACTGAGATGGGTTTACACAAAAGAACCTTACTAACAGAGTCCTTATCTTCCTTTAGTTTCCCGTATATTTACTTTCCCACAATTTACTGCTCCTAGAAGCCAATCCCCTTTTCCATTCCCTTGTCACTCCTCTACAAATTTATTGCCCTTTGTGAAAATGATGTATAAGCCCCCAGGTCTAACTCCTTCTCTGGGACTTCACTTCTTTTTTATGAAGGTTTCCATGCATGTAACATTAAAATATTAACATCAGATAAGATTTTTATGCCTTTTCTCCTGTGAATCTATCTTTTGTAAGTTTAATTTGCAGGCCCCAGACACTAAATACAAGAGGATAGAGGAAAAGAATGTTCTTTTCCTCCCCTACACTTATAAGATCCACACATTGTTGTTTGGTGCTAAAGGGCTTTTCAACAGGGGAAATACCTCATTTTCTTAATGTTTCTACATACTGACTGGTTTTTTAAGCCTTTTAGTTTTTATTTCAAACTTAATAATTTGCTATGAGTTGAAAGAAAAACAAAAGCAACTCTTAAGACTCGAATAGTTTATTATTAGTCCTATGATTTATCACAGGATTATAAAATGTCTGGAGCCTGAAGGAAACAGAAACTTCAACCTGATTTTATTTTTGTAGCTGGGTTGGTAATAATTAGCCACACAACTAAATCATGACTGTTTGGTCATCTTTTCTCTAACATTTTTCTAGAACCTTCTAGAACTTTCCTAGAACAAATCCATGCGTTCCAATGCTCCTGGTGCTTCTGGTTCCATGACTCACAAGCTCACCTCTGATGTTAGCCACCTCAGGGTGGACAGGCAGTAAGGCTTTCACTCACTTCCCGTCAGCAGCCCTAGCCTCAGGCATAGGCTTCCTTCTTCCTTTCTGTCCCCTGGGCTCCTCCAACCCCTGCTGGGGGTCACACTGCCTATTATACATGAACAGCCTGGGATTCACATCCTCCTGGCACCATCCTCAGCCAAAGGTTAGTGAGCAGTGACAGATATATGCTCCTGCCCCCAACCTTTGGGTGGACAATTTTGGGAGAGGAGTTCCCAAGGATTTGCCCTCATCCCATCACCTACAGAGGTGACCTCAAAAACACACTTCTGGATGAAAAATATTGCCCGCCATATCAGTAAACAAAGGTTGTGGCCATCAGCCACTGCAGCCACCCCCGACTGTGCACCCTGAGGGGATTCAGGATGGAGAAAAGCAGGATACCTGCTCTAGAGAGCTAAGGTGCCTATCAAAGGAATGATTTCAATGAGCTCAGACTCTTGCATCTTCCCATATACAGAAAAGTGCTAAATGTATTAACTTGAGATTTCCGGTTTTTTGTTTTTTGTTTTAAATTAACGGTTATCTTTTGATGTTCGACTACTTGGGTTTTGTTTCAAAACTCCTATATATTCTGGGTCCTACCTTACCTCTTCGGAGCAGTTCCTCAGAGGGAATCTGAGAGGCACCTCCCTAGCTTGAGTCCTCAGAACATCCACCCGAATAAAACATAATTCCCAACTTTTAGGTTGTGCTTTTTTTTTTTTCAGTTGACACTCTCTAATTCTGTAGCTTTCCTCCTGCTCCCTGACAACCTCCCAAATAAACTACCTGGACAAAATCCTTGTCTCAGGCTCTGCTCTGAGGAGAGCCAAGCTGAATCACTCTGCAAAAAGTGTACAAGACTCATATTCAGCAAACCTGGGGTCTAGCTGCTCTGTCACCATCACAGGCAAGTCACTTAATCCCATGGAGCTCTTGTTTCCACAATTGTAAAATGAAGGTATCAGACTAATCTCTTTGGTTCTTATTCCTTCACAAATTCAGTTATTCACTTGTTTTTCATTCACACTGTCATGTCTTCTTTCATTCACTCATTTTTATTCTTCCTAAATTTATCCATCTACTCTTTCTCTCATTCACTCATTTCTATTAGTAAATTCGTCCATCCTTTTTAAAATTCATTTCCTTCTATTCTTCTTAGATATTTTCTTTCTTTATTTACTCATTCATCCATTGATTTTAAAGTGTCAGTAATTCTTTTATCCATCTATTCATTTTTCATCCACCCATTAATTTTTTAATCCATTCATCCGTTTACCGCTTTATGCATTGACTCTTTAGGCTTTAACTTTGTCTTACAGTTTCTTTTACTATTCCTACCCTTCTTTCTTTTCTCCCTTCTTTATTTCTTTCTTCAACTGCTGGTTACTGAGAATCTACTAGAGAACTGGCCAGTAATCTATCATTATTTGAAATAACTCTGCTTAGCACGTAATTGCTTCTGTGGTACATTACAAGAGATACGTGAGGGTACAAATGGGGTGGTTCCCACACACTATAAATGGGGAAAATAAATGTTCCAAATTCAGGCAGCATTGTGTCTTTCTAATAGAGATCCACTCTGTTTAATCATTTTTTGGTTATTTATGAAGGTCATAAGAAGTCTCATTTTAGCCAATGAGGAAAGGAAATTATTTCTGGTGGTTCCTAAGCCATATAAAAGTCATTCAGCAGCTTTATGGGAGATTATACTCGTATCATCTAAATGTTTATAAATTCAAAAACCAGATGAGTACCTAACAGAAAATGCAAGATAGAATGTAATTGGACATATGCTTTCTCTCAGGAGAAAGTCTCATTATCAAAAGTACCTATTTACTAACCTTCATGCAAAAAGTATAACTCCCTCAATATTTTTATGGGCATATATTTACAATTAAATATATATTGATATATATAATAAGGTGCTGAAAATAAATTTCTTCAAAGCTGAGCATTATAATCAACAGGTTCACATCATAAAGATTATTCAAGTTATTGAATTGGTAAATTAGCAATTGAAGATTTGAAATACTCATGAGCCAGCATATAACCTCCATGTTGCATTACACACCTACAGACACAATCCTCAAACTTTGAAGAATCAGGTACTGTGTGTGTGTGTGTGTGTGCGTGTGTGTGTGATTTTCTAAGCTTTTTAAACTGTAAAAATCTTATTTACTGTCAGCATTTTGTAATATAGCCACATATAGAAAATTATGAAAAACAGAAAATCTAACTCAAAGATTATAAAATCAATCATCACACAGTTGTAACCATCACACAGTTCAGCGAAAGTCCATTCCCCAACACCCTCTGGTTCTCTTTCCCCACCCCATCACATGTCCCTTCTTTTTCAAGACTAATTTCTGTGGTATTTAGCACCTTGCATTTCTTTGTGATGTTTGCCTGTTTTTAAATTGGATATACATTTGACATAAATAGAATCATGTAATTTTTATTATTTTCTGCCTGGCTCTTACAATCAACATTACATTTGTGAGATTTACCTGGCTTTTATGTGTACTTGGACATTGTTGGTTTCAATTCTGCCATGATATTCCATTGAATGAACTTTCCACAATTTATTTACTATTCTTCTGGCCATAGACATTTAAGCTCCTTCCAGTATCTGATTATTATCAAGAATGTTCCTGTGAATGTTCCTGCATATGAATTCTGGAGAAAAAATACACATGTTTCTCTAGCAGATTCTAGGTTAGAATTGTTTGGTCTTAGGGGATATCACCAACTTTAATAAAAAGTATCAAACTGTTTCCCAAAGCAGCTTGACACTCCCACCTGTAGTCTATGAAAGTTCTCCTTTGCTTCACATTCTTGCCAGCATTTGCTATTGTCAATCTTTTTAATTTTGTCAATTTCTTTTTAGTTTCATTGTGGTTTTAATTTGCATTTCCCTGGTGACTGAAGAGATGGAGGGCCTTCTATGATTTTATTCACCATTTGGGCATCTTCTTCTATGAAGGAGTCTTCAAATTTCTTGGCTACTTTCCTACTGGGCTTTTTGTCTCTTTGATTTTATTTGCATTTTCAAAAAAATATATCCTGAATATATAACATATATTTTTCTGTGTATATGTGCTGCTTTTACAATATTATCAAAAATTATCCCCCGGGGCTTCCCTGGTGGCGCAGTGCTTGAGAGTCTGCCTGCCGATGCAGGGGACACGGGTTCATGCCCCGGTCCGGGCAGATCCCACATGCCGTGGAGCGGCTGGGCCCGTGAGCCATGGCCGCTGAGCCTGCGCGTCCGGAGCCTGTGCTTCGCAACAGGAGAGGCCACAACAGTGAGAGGCCCGCGTACCGAAAAAAAAAAAAAAGCTCTGGGACAAACAAATATCTGTAGTGGAAAAAAATCAGTTCCAAATGGAGTCTTGACCAAAGTGTAAAAGCCAAAAGAGGAGAGCTTTTAGAAGTTATCTTGGGAGGTTTTATGGAAGGATATTTTCATGATCTTAAGGTATGAAAATATTTTTTGAACAAGACAGAAAAAGCACTAACCTGAAAGAAAAAGATTAATAAATTACTCATCAAAGGGCACCTTTAAGAGTGTGACAAGCACAAAATAGGTATTTTGATTGTAAATCTTTCTGAAAACCACAACACTTTTTCTTGTGTTTTTTTTTTTTTAAGTAAATGCCCTGAATAAAATATTTTAGCCCTTTACGAAAGTGGGACTCACTGGTAATTCATATACTTCTGAGATGCAGAAAAGTACCCCTAAGTATTTTCTGGAAGTGCTTTCCTCCTTGGCATATTCTAGAAGCTGCAAGTCATACCTCAATTCATATTTCCTTCCTTTCTTGGATTTATCTCTTTCATCCTTTCTTACAGAGCAGAATGGTAGAGGACTTTCAAGTCCTTGGGCAGCTGTGAACCTCCTTAGAGAGGCACTGACATGCACACAGCCTTTGGATTTCAACAAAGAACCTGTTTGATTTTTTTTTGTTTTTTGCTTTCTCTTCTCATCAAGGTTGCTAGATGGGTTAGTCAGAAGAGGGGAAATTTACTGACTATTCCTTTGATGATGTAGTTTTTATGAAAGCTAATACACCTGAAAGCTCATCAGACACCTAGAGCCCTGTGTTCACAAATGGGTGATTGGACGAGACGCCTTCACCATAGTTTTGTTTTTATAAAACCGCACTGCAGAGCCACTGTCTTTTCTTTCTGCACATCTGCACATGATAAATTATTTCTATTCCCTTTAATCCATTTTTTATTATTCTTCAAAAATATCTCATGCTTTTTGTCCCTGGTGTTGTTGGAAATAAATCCCTGCCAAGACCAACTCCATTGTCAGGAGGCCAGCATCTTGCAGGATAGCCGTTTCCTCGAGTTAATGAATTAGTAAATTAGCAAGTGGTGAGTTGAAATGAGATAATTGTCTTAACTTAAAAAAATCTCTGTATTCTTGAAGCCCATTAACTGAAAAAAATATTTATTGTCACTGACATCTTCACACACTGGGTGTTTCTGGGCTTTTGTGCTGATGTTTTAAAGGGAAATGGGGGAGGGGTTTGAGTGTCTGGTTTTCTGCTTATACCAGCTATGAGTGTATCAGCAGCTGCCCCATTTAGGGGCTTCAGATAACCTTCCACCTGCAGCTAACATATTCTTATTTCGTCTCCAGGCTGGTGGTTATTATAGCAAAGACGGGGCTAATTCCCTGCTTTCCTATAGCCAGATTTTTACTCCTCAGTACCCTGAGGAATGAAATGGATACTTGTCATTTTTGCCCATTATGGAGAGGAAGTTCTCAAATTGCATTACAAATAAATAATAATATTGAATGCTGATACAAAACTTCTCCAGATGCTCTCCAAGCCTTCATGAATTAAACCTCACAAACATCCTGTCACCTTGGAAATGCACTGGTAATTATTGAAAAGTTGAGGATCATTTGGATGAAAGATAAACAATGGGGTACAATTTCAAAATGGTCAGAGGAGGGGAAATATTCAGCTTTGGGATCTAAGAGATTGAATGGTAACCGTCTGGGAGAACTGGGTGCTTCTCTGAGGATACCATTCTCTCCAGAAAATGGATCTGTCCTTCTGTCTAGAACAACATTCTCTCGAAGCCATGAGGTAGTTGCCCTCAAACTTCAGTGAACGAATAAACCTCCTGGAAAACGTTGTGTACATCCAGATTCTGGAGCTCCACCTCTAGAGATGCTATTTGGAGAGTCGAGGTTTGAGCCTAGGATGTTGCACTTATTTTTTTTTTTGAAAGCGACACCCAGGTAAGTCTAATACAAATGACCCTGAGATGTTCCTGAAACTAAGCAAATGTGATTGTCACTTGGAAATTTTGAGTCGGTATCTCTGGTCCCCCGCCTCTGTGAAAAAGCCAGAGCCTTCATCCTCTGGTAGGTCTGAGGTTGATCAAAATGTTCCCTCTGGTCACCTAAGCAAGTGATCTGTTGGAAGAGCTGCCCAGTAGTTTGGAAAAGGCTTGCCATCAGTAGCAATATCAGTGTAGATGGAATGAGATTAGGTGACTGTCTTCGGCTTACCAAGAGTGAAGTTTTAGACTGCAGACCTGATCAGAGGTCAGCTGGTCAGGTGGTGATTGCCATAGGCCTGGTGTGTTCTGAGATGTGTCCCCGATCCATGCTCAGAGCTGATAGTCTGGCTGATGACACAGAAGATGCATGTCTGAAAAAGACAAAAGGGGCATTTAAAAAAATGGAGATGCAAGAGAGTGCATGTCCCATGAAATCTGGAGACACGGATCTGAAGCACTCTTTCTGCCCCTTCCTTAGCAGAGACTCATGTAGGAAGCAAAGTAAAACAAAACAGCCAATCAAATCTGAGTCACTTTTAATGGCACTCCTGTGAATGCTTATTTATGGGATAGACCCAGACTAAATGTGTCAAGTATATTTGGATATGAAAACACCCAAAGTGATGCTAAGTGCATTGTATCATTAAATGTATGTGTATGTGTATATCTGTGTGTATGTGTATGTGTGTACACGTGTGTTTATGTGTGTGTGTGTATTGTGTGTATATGTATGTGTGTATTGTGTGTGTATATGTGCATATACATGCGTATGTGTGTATTGTATGTGTGTATGTGTCTGCATGTGTGTACTGTATGTGTGTATATGCGTTTGTGTATATGTGTGTATTGTGTGTATGTGTGTATTGTATGTATGTGTGTGTCTGTGTATATGTGTGTATCTATGTGTGTCCTGGGGATGAGGCTTCAAGTGCTCTTTCTGTGTATGATACATAAATAAACTACTTGACTCATGTTTGATCCAAGATTTTTTTCTGTAAATTGGAATTGGATTATGTAACCTGCTTGTTTTGTCAGTTTTGGTAGCATTATTAGTCTTAAAATGATACCAGTGAGCATAAAAATAGACTAGTGAATATGTATATATATATACATTCTCTCTCACAGAAATTATGAGATTTACATTGTTCTATTTATTCTTCCGTGTGCATTTATTGATATTCTTTACTTCAACATTCAAAAAGTATCTTCTATATGGCTTGTTGCAGGGTAATCATCCCCAAATTAAAAAACAAAATCCATGTTGGTTTGGTAAATTACAATAAACTCTCTCTTGCAGAATAAAATTATTAGGTCAACTATTTTGAAATCACAGGCTTTTTACTTTTAGCAATTTCTTGACATGTTCCCATGTATTCAGTCAATAAACTGTAGAATCTTTTTAAACAGCAATCTCAAGTGTTATCTCTCAGGTCCTCCATATTTCTTTCTCAATCTGTATTAGTTTTTAAAAAATCCTCAAGAGGGCTTCCCTGGTGGCGCAGTGGCTGAGAATCTGCCTGCCAATGCAGGGGACACAGGTTCTGAGCCCTGGTCTGGGAAGATCCCACATGCCGCGGAGCAACTAGGCCCGTGAGCCGCAACTGCTGAGCTTGCGTGTCTGGAGCCTGTGCTCCGCAACGGGAGAGGCCGTGATAGTGGGAGGCCCGCGTACCGCGATGAAGAGTGGCCCCCGCTTGCCACAACTAGAGAAAGCCCTCGCACAGAAAAGAAGACCCAACACAGGAAAAATAAATAAATTAATTAATAAAAAGTCCTCAAGAAAGTTAGGCTTGAATTATGTCACAGGTAAAGCAATCTCTAGCTCTTGTAGCAGAGAAACCTCCGTGGACAAGGAAGCACCCCCAGCACTACCACCCGGTGGGTCTTCCCGTCTCACACTTCCCCAGTCCTCCTCCTTCCACTCTGGACCCACGTACCTGGGCTTGGCTGAACATGTGCTGACCGTTTCCCAAGCACGCCAGGCTGTGCCTTCTCTCATCTATGCCATGGTTCGCACCACTCCCTTCACCCACGATGGCTTTCTCCTCTCTCACTCCACGTGGCTGCTTGTCATTCAGATTAAGTGCAAGACTCCTGAGCTCACCGAAGCATTTCTTGAAACTGTCCTGGTCTTTCTTCTTGTCATCCACTCAGTGATAAACTCCTTCAAGGGAATGAATCCATCTCGCTCATCTTTGTACCACCAGCACCAAGAACTGTCTGGTGTTTGATAGATGAGGGACATACACCTGATGGATGCAGAAATGAATGAATCGAAGATGAGGTACAGATGAGGAAGCCAAAGCCATGCTTATGGCTTTGGTCGTCTACAAACTGAAAAAAACCCAAGCACCTCATGATATTTCTATGAAGAGTGGCTATGTACTAAGTTACCAAGCTCTACCTTCAGATACACCGTGAACTGGGTTAACTGAATTTTCCAGTAGACCCATATTAACGGTGGGTAAATTAAGGTGAGAAGACGAGAATATCCAATTCCTACTCACCTTTGCCACACACAGTGACATGTAGTGTTTCCTTGAGTTTTTCTAGATTTTGGATTTCTGTACTTTTGAGTCTTGCACATTGTAAGTGGTTGATGGATATTTGTCGTAGGACAAAAGAATGAGTGGGTGGATGGACGGGTGCATGATGAAGGCTCTGATGTTGTCATCATGTGTCTCTGGAGGAAATCAATTCTATTTTCCAAACATGGGCACTTGTATCATAGTAACAACGTTGGAATTGAATTTAGATTCCTCCATTATTTGTATCTTTCCTAGGACCCACTGACTGCATCTCCAGGTTTCTTAATAGATGGGTTGTTTATACAAGGCCTGCTTCTATTCGCTCACCCCAGATGTATCTCCATGTTTACAATCTGCATTCCTCTGGGTATTAGGCAGTGGTAGAACCTACCTGTTTTTCTTTTTACTTTGAATGTTCTTAGAGGCAGAAAGCAGAGATGTGAGTTTAATAGCACATTATTTATTCCTGCCTCTCAGGGGGAGGAAGATGGTGATGTGCTTGTGAATGTAGTATAATGTGGATTAAGGTATGAGAAGCTTTTTATCATGGATAGTCTTGTTACAGACGTTGCCAGCACCTGTTGAGGATGAGCTGCCTTCGAGAGCCGTCTCCCCAGCTCACCCATTTGGGGTTTCTCTTTGCATTACTATTCTAAACTCTGTCTCCCAAGAGCTTCTCCTTCAGAGCTAAGCTTTGCTCTTTGTTGAAACTTGGCAAACAAAACCTCAGCTTGGGAACACTTTCTTCCCTCTGTCTCCCCATCTCATCCACCCCGTTTATTAATTTCTTCCCAGAACTGCCCAACTGCATTTAACTGGGTACGCGTTTTGCAAAACAACAACAAAAAATACATAGCAATGAAATCTTGATCCCCCTCCTTTATTTTAAGCTTTTTCTAATTAAAGAAATGTTTTGATTACTCCCCTCCACCAGCCCCTCAAAAGGAAAAGAAAGTTTAAAATTACTGATGGCATCCAAATATTCTGGAATAAATTCTTCTTTTTGAGTTCAGAGTTGAAAGATGGTCAACTCTGTTGTATCATGCAAAAGCCTTCTGTAAGCCTTTTTTTTTTTTTTCCAGATTGAAGTTGTTAAGCAGCTTCCGAGAATGCTCAGGCCCTGCAACCACTGGATCCCTCCTTGGTCTTTTTTTTTTTTTTTTTATTCAAGTATAGTTGATTACAATGTTGTGTTCGTTTCTGCTGTACAGCAAAGTGAATCAGTTATACATATACATATATCCACTCTTTTTTAGATTATTTTCCCATATAGGTCATTACAGAGTATTGAGTAGAGCTCCCTGTGCTATAGCGTAGGTCCGTATTAGTTATCTATTTTAGACATAGTAGTGTGTACATATCAGTCCCAGTCTCCCAATTTATCCCTCCCCACTGCCTTCCCCACGGTAACCATAGGTTTTTCTACATCTGTGACTCTTTTTCTGTTTTGTAAATATGTTCACTTGCATGATTGTTTTTAGATTCCACATATGAGCGATATCATATGAAAGAAGAACAAACAAAACCCAAAGTCAGTAGAAGGAGAGGCAAGAATAAGTGTGGCCGCCTCCTTGGTCTTATGATGCTTGCTGTCTCTCGTTCTCCACCTCACCCTCTAGCCCTTTGGACCACAGATTGTGATGCTTAAGGAAATGGGCTCCCTTGGGAAATTTCCCAAACTTCTATGCCTCAGTCTTCTCATCGATGAAGGGGGGGTTCAATGCTTCCCTGCCTCCGAGTGTTGTTATAAAGATGAAGTGGATGAAAACAAGCCACGCCCTCAGCACAGTGCCTGGGGGCACAGTAAACAAACCCTAAATGCTGCTTGGTGTGTCCTTATGACTGAGAACTCTCTTCTCCCCTTTTCAACCTGTCCCCTGATTCTTGGTGTTACTCAGAGTCTTATCTGTAGCCACTTTTCTGTCCGCTATTTTATTTTATTTTATTTTATATCATTTTGTATTTTTGGCGGGACCACCCAGCTTGCGGGATCTTAGTTCCCTGACCAGGGATTGAACCCAGGCCCTCAGCAGTGAAAGTGCAAAGTCTTAACCACTGGACCACCAGGGAATTCCCCTCTGTTCACTATTTTAAAATGTCACTGGGGTGATGTGAACTATTATGACACGTGTTAACATGCATTGTGCCCTCCCTATGTAGATGGCCCTATACTTCGTGTCATCAAATTCATAGACCCTCCTGTAGGTTCTGTGTTGGGCAACTCACCTCCCTGAGCCACAATTTCCTTCTCTGTAACATGGGGATAATATTAGTACCTACCTGAGGAAGGATTTTTGCATGAATTTGATGCCCTAATACCAAAAAGCCCTTATCCGATGGGTACTAGGATTATCCCCAGTTGGTTAAGAAGCAATGTAGCACAGGAAGGTAAAGTCACTTCCCATGGTCACAGAATGGGGCAACAAGGGCATGCGAATCCAGCCAGGCTGACTCCAGGCTCACGCTGGCAGCAAGAAATAACTTGGGTAGCGTCTAGTTCCCAGAGGCAGGAAAAAACTCAGGAAGTGGTAAATAGATGAGCTTCTGAAACCAGCCCCATGATGTCCTCGAATGCTAATAAAAACATTTTCCTGGCCCTAATTGATGAGGGCCAGGCAGTATCCAAGCATGGCTGCTCTGTCCACATGTACAGGAAATCAAACTGGGCAGCCCTTGACAGACAGCAAGACTGTTCCATCATTTTCTAACCCAGCAACATGAGAAGAAAAAGCAAATAGGCTAGATATTCTTCAGGCATCTATCTCCCCTTTGGGCATCGGGTTCGCACTGACTTCAAAGGAAGCAACTGCTGAA
>NW_006799027.1:606522-615015 GCF_000442215.2 Lipotes vexillifer | reverse complement strand
AAGCAACTACTGAACCGGAGTGAAGGGAAACCGGACCCAGAAGAATTGGGCTACAAGAGCATAAATAATGACAAGGAGCAAGGAGTCTGGGAAATTGGCTTGAATAATCTGCTGTGCGTTTCAGCAATATACATGATTAAGTTTTCCTTATAAAGTGAGATTTTCTTTTATCTCACAAGTGTCTCCTTAAACAATGTTTTTAATTAGGACCCTTGTTTTCTTTTATTTATTAGGGAAGCTTTACACTTAGCCTGAAATGTGAATGTTCTTAGAGATAAACAGTTTCCATAGAAGTAAAATTTCTTCATAAGATCATTATTAGGTTGTATGGGAAATAGAATAGCCCCTCTGGGAATTGCATGCTGTCAGGAGTCTATTTCAGTAACGCGTGATGCTCTCCAGTCAGACCGGCCCTGTCTCCATTTGCTGCTACTGCCCAGGGAACCAGAGGAAACCATCAAATCCTGCTGATGATTAAAATCAAGGGCATTTTCTTGCATGCACAGATAAATTATCTTTTTTAAAATGGAGCCCTTTTGGAACATTAGAATCCCCTGGTGCTTGTTGGTTGAACCTGGTGGTGAAAATTGGCCATCATGGCAGAGGGAGAGAGATCACTGCCAAACAAAAACACTCCCACTCTTTAAAATGGGATTTCAGCTTTTCTTTTTCATTTTGCTTTCGTTTGAGGATTTGGAAGAATGAGGAGAGAATCTGTCAAGATGAGATTCCACCGCACAGAATTTCAAATCTCTGGTGGTGTTGGGTAGAATTTCTTTGTTCACAGTTGTCCAAAAAAGTCCCTGACTCTCTGCAAAGGCCGTCCTGGGCCTCGGGCTGACCCACTCCCCACCTTCCTCAATGACTCATGTGTAATATAACATCCGAGTGTGAATGTAAGCATTTTCATATGAAAAGGATTGATTTTTGCCACTGACATGGGATTCTAATGATTGGAAACAATATATTGATTTTTTTTTTTCTTAATTAAAGCCATCTTCCCACTCATAATGGAAGGTCTTGCCCTTTGTGAAATTTATATCCATAGTCCTTGGGTGATGTCTGCAATTACAAGTCCCAATGGCTAGCACCACATTTGGGAAGGAGGGAGGACTGACTAATAGGAGAGAAATTATTCTCACTCCCTTCTCCAGAACGGGCTTTTAGTGTTGGTCAAAGGTGGCTGATGGAAGGCTGGATGGATGTTGAGTGTCTCGGCCCCAAGGCACAGCCCTAGAGGGACAAATTCCCCAGGGCATCAGGGCTGCTCCTAATTCATGTGCTCAGAATTCCTTTTATCCTGTCCTGCTCCTTGAGGCATCTGCAAGATGCCAATAAAGACACTCCATTTTGAGGAAATGGTTTAAATTTAGTCCCTTTGGTCAAAGCGCCCTTTCTCATCACAGATATCATTCAAGCGCTGTCACTGGGATCTCGTACCCAGGTCGCAAAGACCAGAGTCTAGCTCTGCCCAGAATGGCTCAAAACAAACCCTGAAATAAGGAACTGGAGTAGATTAACTTGGGGCCATATTACCCTCCACTGCTCTCAGCTCCCGCCTCCCTCCCTCTCACCTCATACATGCATCGTGGTCCCAGCTGTTGGAGACCTCCCAGGACATCAGAGAGGATCTGAGTTAAGTCCTCTGTTTTATACCTGAGTACACCAGGGCCAGGGTGGTTAAGTCAGGTGCCCGGGCTTGTTTCCGCAGAGCCCGGCCAATGGGAGTTCTCTTATGCCCAGTCCAGGGCGCTCTTTCTGATACCACATTCCTTCAAGCCCCAAATACCACAGAAGCTTTTCTGCAAGTTCTCTTGGTGACTTATGCTGTGGTCCACAGTGGTCTTTCGTGTGGCTCCTCGTGTTGGCCACTAATCCTTCCCTCATCCCTGGCTCAGCCCCCCTCCCCCTCCCTGCCCTCCCCCCAGCTGCAGGTTCACCCTACCCCCACCACTTCCTCAGCATCCTGGCTGGTCTTTCTCCCCTCCCCCATGGGCCCCCTTGCTCCTTTCTCTTTCCTTCTACATTTTTCTACACTTAGCTGTAGATAACGTAAGATGGAAAGGGCATACGAGACCCGGGTGCTAACCCTGGCTGCCACATTCTAACTTTATTACCCTTTGAGTATGAGATTTCTCACCAGCAAGGGGTAAATCATATCCACTTGTCTCTTGGGTTGTTGTGAAGATCAGGTCAATAATACTTATGAAAATATATGTAAACTAAGAAACTAAGAAATACCCCCAAACATAGCCTGGCCAATGAATGTGAGAACCTAAGGCAAGCATGATAGATAATAGTTGTGAGTTGATTAGGATTTATCCCTCTCTGCTGAAGGTAGAGTGACTGCTCGGTGCGTGACCCTAATGGGGTGATGGCTTGAGGAGATAATTTTCCGTGCAATAATTCCAAGGTCTAGAAAGTTCCATCTTGAGCACTCTTATTCCACCATGCTTAAGGCAGGTGTTGCCCTAAGAGAAACAAAAAGGGAGAAAGTCATTACCTTGAAGATTCACATTCTAGTAGAGCGGAGTGCTTTCCTAAAGTAAAACTGTGACCACCACAAAGGACAGACGTAGACCATAGTCAGCCATGTGACCCAACAGGTGTGGGACCAGGTACCCTCTTCATCTCCAGGCTTAGCAATTACAGGTGACTGAAAATATCATCACTCTAACTGATGTGTTGCCTCGAATACAGATCCCTCACTAGCCTCGAATGTGGCCAGCATATGAAGAGGCTCTTACAATATCAGAAAATACATCTGAGAGTTAAATCACTTGTCAGGTTTTTATTCTTTGGTGCAGCTGGGTTTGCTATTTTATTTCCTTACTTCGTTAGATAATGAGAAACGGGTTGAGAAAGCAATGAGCCTTTTGGCTCAGAAACCAAGATAAGGGTAAGGGATTAAAAGGTATAAACTACTATGTTTAAAATAAATAAGCTACAAGGAGATACTGTGCAATACAAGGAATATAGCCATATTTTATAGTAACTATAAATACAGTATAAGTTTAAAATATTGTGCAGCATTGTATTGTACACCTGTAACATAAAATATTGTACATCAACCATACCTCAATAAAAAATTTTTTTAAAAATTAAAACATAAAACAAGGATGGTTCATGTTGCTGAAGTCCTCTTGGGTAAGGCGAGCTCCAAGTCTCTGTATGAAGGAAGGGGGAGAAAACGCAGTATGTCAGGTAGCAGGCAGCCTTTCTGGCAACCTCAGGCCAACTCTGGAGGCTTCCTGGAAATGAGCTTTGCTGTTCCTCCCTCAGGGGGCATCAGGCAGGTAGTGGAGTCATTGAGGGTCTTTGAAGATTTGATTTATTTGTGGGAGTGGCAAGCATGCCCTCAAGGACCCCTGGAGAGGTAGAAGGTCAAGTTGCCTCCTGGTGCATAGGCTCAGTGAGTCCTGTGGGCCACTGTTCATACCCTCCCCCGTACCTTCACTCCGTGTTCACTGTACAAATCCCCTACCAAACCCCATTCCAGTTCCTCTTTGCAACATGCCACAACTCCACAGTTTCTTCCTCTTTACTATTCCTGTGTCTCTGCATGTCTTGCTGACTGAGACACAAGTATTTTTCTGCTGACAAAAATGTTTGCCTAATTTTACTTATTCGATAATTTCTTTTTCTACTAACAAAGCATAAGAAACATAGGATTGCAGACAGCACCCTTTTCAAGGCCAAGTTTCTCTTCATGTTACTTAACCCAATAGCATTTCCCTACTTTGGGAAATTTTTCTTCAGATCCATACTGAGACAGGCTGGGACCTGGGACCCTTTGCTGCAGTGTTGCAATGCTTGCACCTGGACAAAGGTCTCCTTGAGCAACACAATACAAAGAAACTATAAGGGACTAAAAATAACTGCGTGCATATGCAGTGGGACAAATTGTGAACAGAAAGTTACAAAGAGACCAAAAAACCCAAGTGCCACTTCTGAAGAGGCGGGAGCAAAAGCAGGGCACAGTACATGCCCCCTGCACTCAGCACCACCAAAGCGGTGGACAAACCACCTAAGACCCCCATCTGGCCTGACCCCTGGACAAACTCCTACCCTCATCCCTTATAAGGAGCCAGCTCGCCCCCTACTCGGGGAGTGAGCAAGGGAAATTGTTTCTTGCTCCCCGCTGCTGCAGCAGGGGCCCCAATAAAGCGTTGCCTGAATTTCTTGTCTGGTCTCTAGTCAATTTCTATTGAGTAGGGAAGGCCAAGAACCTTGGTCTGTATCAGTGGCACCCACCCCTTCTCCGTTTACTGCACCGCACATGTCTTGATGCATTTCTTACCTCCTTCTGAGAAAGCTCCCTTCTGTGCTTTCACCACGTTCCTTCCCCATCTCAGCAGTTGCCCCAGCATGTATGTCCAGTTCACGTTCTGACCCAGTGCTGTCCCGTGTGTGGCTTAACTCGCATGATCTAGCTGCTTTCCTGAAATGCTAAGAGATCATCTCTGGGCCTTCAGACACAGTGCAGTTTGAGGAATCTGCTCACAATGGCCAGCAGGTGAAATGTGTGTTTACTATGTTCCCTAATGACTGCAGATGATCTTGGGAGCAGGGGCTGCCCAGGTAAAATGGTGACCACTGCCAACGTGGCAGGGACTGAAAATGGGGGAGAAATTGTTATCCCTCCACCTTCCCTGATCATGTAGAAAATTCACCAAAGCCACTGTAAGTGAGACCCGTGAGCAAGAGACCAGCAATTGTTTTAAATGCAATTTTGTACCAAGAGTTACACTACTTTAACATGTAGTGAATTTGGATGAGCTTTTAAAGGAGAATCTCCAGATTATTCTGGGTTTCAAACATGATAGGCAAATCCCCACAAGTGGAAACTTGAACTTCCCTTGAACCATTGCCAGATGTGACACAAGCTAGAGAGTGGTGATGACCTCGTGGAAAGCCGAGACGAACGACTCTTACAAATGTTAGAAAGACATCTCACACTGTCACTCTCTTTCGACACACTGTGATGCCTTATGTAGCCCCGGGGTCCCACTGATCTACACGTGGTTTTCCATATACCCAAATTTTGCTGCAATCATGATAGATAAAAGTGGGAAAAATGGACACTCACCCCAGAATTGAGAGTAACATTTTTACTTGATCACCATTATGAAAATCGTAGATAACAAGAAATCTGGATTTGGATCCTATAGCCACGTGAAAAAAAATGTGTCCACGCAAAGAAGGAATTGCAAATAGTTTTTCTAAGTGTCGAAACTGAAGTGTGATTTGAGGACCACAGGAGTCCAGGGGTGGGAGAAGGTTGTTAACCATGGGAGGGGAGACTGATTCTGTACCTTCTGATCCTGGCGACCTCCACAGAAAGTTAGTCACTTCTGCAGAGCAATAAAGGCCATCTGTTAGTGGCTACTGTATTCCTGTTAAAGGCTGGTGGGGAGAAGTGAACTTTTGATGTTTAATTCAAGCCCCTAGCAGCGCATAGTCTCTGCTTATCTGAAAATGGTATATGCTAGTGATTTAAAAGAGCTGCACAGGTGGGTGACTTCACACATAGGAGTGACAGATGTCCCAGGTTAAAGGAAAGCAACTTGGAGCAAAGCACTTTGGAAGGAGTCCTTTTGATTAGGTTTTCAAATTACTGAGGTCACCTCTTGGTTAAATTCTGACTCTCTTCCTTATAGAAACCTGAGTTTTGAATTGAAAAAGTGCTCCCAGGAGTCAGGCTTTGATAACCTGTGACTGTGGGGAAAAAAACTTGTTCCTGTGTGAATGAACTAGAAGAGGTGAACAAAAAGCCGTCGTTTATGGAGGGAGGTGGCTCTACTCTGGGGGAGTGTTTTCTGAGGCTTTCAGGACAAGTGGCAACACATCATGTAATTTCTGCCAGGGGGCTTTTTCCTCAGGCAGAACCTAGTTTGAGGAGATTTCAGAGAATAATACACTGACATCTCAAAGAACTGGATTCTAAACCTTGCATTAGATATTAGGATCTCAGTTTTCTAATCTGAAAAGGGACAAACTTGGACTAGATCATTCCAGTGAAAATGGGCATATTTTTCTCTCAGTGATGAGAGTGAAGGAGACATGATTTGGAACTTCCGAGATCTTTCTAAACTCACAAATCCGCAGCGCTGCCATCAAAAACATGCTAAGTAGCAAAGAGCCGCTTGCTTAGAAATAGTGAAGGATAGCTGCTGTGCCATTTTTTTGGCTAAGAGGCAAGCCTTGAAAGGGAATGATATTTATGAAAAGCAACAACATAATGGGGTGTCAGGTTTTATTTCTGCAATGAATATGTTTGTATTGTAGCCATTAAAATTAGGTTTCTCCCCAAAGGTGGTTTCCTACAGAAGGCATCTACTTTGAGTGGTGGATAGCATTGAATAACAATGAAGTGATGACATTTTGGCAGGGGTTTACTCTTCAGCTTCTGGTGGGCTAATCTTCAAGTGAGAGCCTCTCCCATCTGCTGTGCTGAGTAGCAGGAACACAGACAGGAAATTAGGAAAAACCTCCCAAGTCAAGCAAAACTATTCTGGGCTCACCTAGTCTCTACATCACTAGAGAAGGTGCCGACAGGTTCTCAGAGAGAGGAAGAATGACAGCATCCTCACATGCCTATGCCATCTCAATAGGTATCTCTTCTGCAAAAACATTCCAAGTATCTTAGAAAGCCGTGGACCTGGAAATTCTATTTGCTCATTCTTCATTTCAGTGTAATCAGCGCATCCAGATAGGTAAAAATGACACATGTCTGGAGGACTGCATTGCTAACACAACCAGGGCAGCCCAGGCTACTGATGCTCACAGCTTAGAAGTAGACGCATTCCCGCCCAGCAGAGCTGTAATCTAAACTGATAAGACAGAACACTGGAGATGTGTAAGAAAATCTTCAAGGTCCTTCTAGAAAGCTTCCACGTAAACCGGGATTCATGAATTAAATGGGAAATGAATTAGCAATGTGGTTCTTCTCTCTTGCCTTTGAGCTGGCACCACAGGCGCATTCCAGGCTCACCTCTATTAATTGTGCAATTCTTTTCTGCACTCGGAATTTCTGTTTTCCAAATTTTTGGCCATTTATATGAGTGCCTAGTCTTTACTTCCAGGCTGGACTACAAACGTCTTGAGGAAAATTGCTCTCTTCCCCTCCTCTCAATCCTTCAAGCTCGGAGACGGTGCTCTCATGCACACTCAATACACAGTTAATGACTACTCATCAGCAAAGCCTGCTGTATCCTATTATCTCTCTCTAGCTCAGTGACTCCGAGATGTCAGTCACCTGACTAGGGCCATTTTAATTGAGGTTTCCATTGATCTTCAGTGAAATGAGAAAAATGAAGGCAATGTAGGTAGCTTTTCATAAAACCAAATTTATTCTATTTAGAGGACGAGCATATTCTAAAATGATGCCTTGTTCCTACTTTGGTACTGATATGTCCTTTCTTTTATCAGAATAATTAGGATGGTAGACAGTAACTACCTGTTTGTTATTTCATATTCTTTGTCGACAAAATAAAAATCTCAACGACCCTATGCTTTACTCCCATGTCCCTTATCCCTTCTTAAATGTTATTAGTCCAAGAAACTCAAAAGCCTGGGAAGCCTGCTTTAGAGGGCAGGACTCCTGGTTTGTGTTTCTTTGTTTAAAGCCATGTATGTATCATATGTAGCTTGGGTTGATTTTTCCAGTAATGGTCCCTCTTGCTGTTGCCAAATTCCTTTTTTCTTAACATTACCTGAGGTCAATGAGTAGAAATTCACTGATATCTACATCTCTGGGTAGACCCTTCTGACACTGGGTCGGGCTGGGCTATGTGATTTGCTTGCACCAGTGGGACAGCAGCAAAGCTGACACAGACATTGGAACAGTGTTTGCACATGGGGCTTGCCCTTTAGCTACCCTTGAAGCCCTGCCTCTGCCAGGCTAAGGTGCCCAGGCTAGCCTCATGGATGATGAGAGGCACGTGGCCCAGTGCCCCATATTATCCCAGTCAACACCCAGCCAACCGCCAGCCGTGTGAGTGAGGCCATAGGGACGAGCCAGCCTCACTGTCAAGCGAGTACAGTCACGTGACAGAGCACAGAAGAGACCATTGGTGCAAGGCAAGAATGGCTCAGCAGAATAATGAGCTAATTAAGGGATTTTTGTTTAAGCCACTCTGTTTTGGGGCAGTTTGTTACATGGCAATAGATAACTGACACAGGGACTCAGTGCTAAGTCTTCAAAACATTGTGAAGAATATCTGAGATTATCTTGGATGTATAGGATATGACAAAATCCGTTGGCTAAAAGTGAATTTGGACTCAGAGATCTCTCTGCTCTTCAAGAAGTGCATGTCGGGCTTCCCTGGTGGCGCAGTGGTTGAGAGTCCGCCTGCCGATGCAGGGGGCACGGGTTCGTGCCCCGGTCCGGGAAGATCCCACATGCCGCGGAGCGGCTGGGCCCGTGAGCCATGGCTGCTGAGCCTGCGCGTCCGGAGCCTGTGCTCCGCAATGGGAGAGGCCACAGCAGTG
>NW_006799027.1:595003-606314 GCF_000442215.2 Lipotes vexillifer | reverse complement strand
CCCTCTCTCTCTCTCTCTCATCTCCTCTCTCTCTCTCTCTCTCTCATCTTCTCTCTCTCTCTCTCTCTCTCTCATCTTCTCTCTCTCTCTCTCTCTCTCTCTCACATCTTCTCCAGAGCAGGAGCCCAGTACAATTAGGATCAACATCTTTTGAACAAATCCACCACCTAGGATCAGGGCCAGCCTAGTGCTAGGAATGACCCACAGCCCGTGATTTGGAGGTTGTAGGAAGGGCTGCCTCTCTGGTCACATCTCCTTGATGAACACTTGAAATTTCAGCCTCAGCAATTTGTTCTGTGGGCTGAAACTGTGCTCCCCATGAGGCCTTTAAAAAATTGCAAACATTCCTGGCTCAGTTAGCATACTTCCCCTTCCCAGGAATGCACTTATCGGATAACTCGGTCACCAAGGGGTCAAAGTCGGGGTGAGAGTAAACAGCAAAAGGGAGAAGCAATGCTGAAAGAGGTGACAAGACCCCAGTGACCAACAGAGTGCTGAGTCAGCTCTGCTTCCTGGGGAGAGCCCCAGCCAAGAGTGGAATGGCTCCACCAAGGAGAGGAGCAATGGAATCTGCCTGGCTTTGGACTGTTGCCCTGGGAGTGAGTTGGTTGGACGTGAGGACAGATTCATCACCTCTCAGTATTATCATTTCCCTCGGAAGGCCTCCTCTGCTTCTTTGTACCCTGAGGCAATATTTTTCAATACCTTTGTGGGGTGCACATCAGCCCTACTCTTGGTTACACTTTCCATTATCACAGCCCCCATGTCTCTCTCTACTTTTCTTAGACTCTTTGTATATCAAATGGTTTTGCCAACATGCAGAACTCCAGTGACTAAGGAGGACAGGCAGGTGGGATGCATGGCTGGCTGCTGCCAGATTTCTTCTTTCTGAGCATTATCCGAGTTTAGTGAGTTGAAACTCACAAGTATAATTAGCAGGAGGCTTAAGATACTACTCTCTGTACATAATTGAATTTAATTTACAGCTTGAACAATTGCATTTACATGTTCAACCAAATGTTTGTCTTTGTTGGTAAAAGTCTCCATCCATATTTATCTAGGAAACCTTAGCAAGGCCAAGGAGGATTTGTAAAGAGCTAGGGTATTAGGGCTTCTCTTTGCTTGAATTGGAAAGTGCGTTTGTAAAATGCAGTCCTTGGAAATTACCTAAAAGACCTTAGGCTTTCTGATGTGAGACACTTATCAGCTTTCTAAATGTATAGCCTTAAGCCTTAAAAGAATGCTACTCTGTTGCTTAATACAGCAACTTGGAAGCCTCCTGGGGTGAAAAGTACTTAGCATAATTAAACTGCTGACTATTCTTGAAGAGGGAAGGTGGGTTTTGTTTTAAGATTACAAGTGGCATTTCCAAGCACTTTGAGTGGAGGCCATCTTGATAGTCTAGGGTATCTTGCAGTCTGCCATCCTTGAATTGCTGGCATAGCAAACTAAAAGTGCTTGTAAGAGTCAGTGTAATTCCATACACATGTTCCCCAGGGTACCCCCAGACGTAGATGAAATCATCTCTCCCCTCCCTCCTCCCGTCCCTTCTTTAGTAACCGAAAGCAGAGCGTGAACAAGACAAGTGTTTGCAAAACTGAGTTCTTCTTTCCCAGGCATTTGGAGAGAAGACTCTAAAGACCTATGAGCTCATCCTCAAGCCCCCCAGGCAAACATGGAGGATCTGCAAGGCTTGGCCCAGTGCAACTGCTGTCTTTGGACTTCAGCCGAGACTTTTGTACCGTTGGGCTTCCTTTGTGTCACTGTTTCTCACAGTAGAGGAATGTACAGATAGATCCTCTTTCCAGAAAAATAATCCGTAGATTCCAGCGTTGAATTATAATGTTATTTAAATAGTAAAGTACCTATGCTTCGAAAAAACCTGCAAACAAAATAGAAGCAAACCTATAAAACCAGTGACATTCAAATGAACAACTTTAATTCAGAGAGATGCCTGATCTTGTTTTGCAGAAACTGCATCACCTTTATATCAGTAGGAAGCACAGCTGCCGTGTTCTGCTCACACAGACCTAAGCTATCAGGAGAGCATGTGATGGCACAGTCCTTGCCTCACCTTACTGTGTCAAAATCAAAGTGAATTTTAAATTTGGTAGCATTCTGAGCCATTGGTCTTTCATGAACTGAATGTCCATTTATGTCTGAAGTCTGCCTCTATTCTTTCTGCACTAACCCATGACAATGAATGTCATAATGCTTTAGCGGAGAATGGGAACAGGGGGAGGGAGAAGCTGTTGGTTGCCCAGGCCAGGGGACCACTCCCCAGGAAGGTCGCCCTGCCTGAGTGAACATGCTGCGGGCTCCAGGGTCTGTGGGCTCCAGGGTCTGGGGGCTCCCTGGCACCTTCAGAAGGGTGAGGGGTTTGGAAGGAGTGATGCCGGACATACTCCCTCTTGGTCAGGGCAGCTGTCATAAGCACACATCTGAAAGCAGCCTATTGTCTCAGCAGAGGCCCGTCTATTCCCTGTGACAGTAGGAGGCAGATGACACTGTCAGGAATAGCTTCTCTTTGCTGCAGCTGACAGCTGGTTTACCCCTGAAGACCCTTACAGTAAGTCCCCTATATTTGAATGAGTTCTGTTCCGTAAGTCCAATTTGTTCATAAGTCCAACAAAGTTAGCCTAGTTACCCAACTAACACAATCGGCTATATAGTACTGTAGTGAAATAGGTTTACAATACTTTTCACACAAATAATACATAACAAACAAGCACAAAAAATAAAGAAAACTTTTAAATCATACAGTATAGTACCTTGAAAAGTACAGTAGTACCAGCTATACCAATGCTGCTTTTACACTTGCTTCCGGACATCCTGGGCTTGAAATAAAGGTACTGTACTACTGTACTCCATACAGTGCTGTACAGTAAAGTACACAAAAGCACAACTACTTAAAGAGGATGCACACATGTGACAATGTACGCCAGATACGTGAACTAACTTACGTGATTAGACATGCAAACACACGTTCGCACGTTTGAAAGTTCACAACTTAAAAGTTCGTATGTAGGGGACTTACTGTATTGCCTGTGCTCCCCATAAAAGATGCTGCCCACTGACCCGTGGTCACTCCATGGACCACAGTCTTGGAAGACAGAGTCCTCATCCTTCTGGAAGCCCAATGCCACTTCCGACACTGTGCTGGTCCTCTCTCCTGCAGCTTGGAAGTACTGCCCCATCTAAATGCCCACTCATTTGCTCTTTCTGTTGCTGACACTTACTCGCTCCCTGGGCTGACCTCTGAGTCACACACTTGGGAATCTGGTTCTTGGTCCCCATCAACACCTCTAATCCAGTCAGCATGTCTTATTGTTTCATTTGTACTGCTGGTTTGGCAACCAAACCTTGAAGCTCTCTGACTCCCTCAGTATCAGTGGCCTTTTATCACCTCCTCACTTTAGCCACCTGCTCAGGTGTCTGCTGTGTGTGCTTTGCCATCATGCTGAACTCTTCTGCCTCTGAAAGCTTAATTTTCCACGTCTTCCTCTCTGGCCATAAACGTCTACCTTAACTCTCACTACTCCTGATCTTTGATCTCATGCATGCAACTCTGATTGCTTTAATTTATTCCATTCTACCACTTTATCATAAGTTTCCATCCTTCCAGCCTAGACTACTTGGACCATTGCTTCAAGCACTTGTTTGCCAAAATTCTCAGTTTCTTTGGTCTATTACTCTTCTGTGACACATGCTCCATAAAACTCCAGCTCCAAGTTAGCTTAACTGTTTGACTTGTATGTTTCCTTATATCAAAAACCTCTCAGGCTGGTGATGCTGATTTATAACCTCAGTTAGACTCAAAGCTGCCCAGTAGTAATCTTTATATACCTTTCTTATTCCCCACAGTGCTTATTTCAAACCTCATCTCTTCTCAAATCTCCTACCTCTCTGCATGCCTTCTCACACTTTTAGCAAGGAGGTGTATTCCTATTTCACTAAAGTAAATGGAATAATTTTCTAGAACCCCCCCACCACTTTCTGCTACCCTACCTAAAACTTAGCTGCATGGGCATCCCGTTCTTTATTTTTGTTTCCTGATTTAATAGAAGAGAAGAATTCACCCAGCTCCTCTTTACTCCCCCCATGCTAATCCTAGCCTAGCCTAGGGATGATTTCTCCACCACTGCTCTGGATAAAATCTCTTGTTGCCTCTCAAGAGATGTTGCTGTTCATCAATTACCCCTTTGTCTTCTATAGCTTCAGCCCCTTCCTTTCTTTTTTTTTTAATCATCTTTATTGGAGCATAATTGTTTTACAATGTTGTGTTAGTTTCTGCTGTATAACAAAGTGAATCAGCTGTACGTATGCATATATCACCATATCCCCTCCCTCTTGCGTCTCCCTCCCTCCCACCCTCCCTATCCCACCCCTCTAGGCGGTCACAGAGCACCGAGCTGATCTCCCTGTGCCGTGCAGCTGCTTCCCACTAGCTAGCTACCTTACGTTTGGTAGCGTATACATGTCCATGCCACTCTCTCGCTTTGTCCCGGCTTACCCTTCCCCCTCCCCATGTCCTCAAGCCCATTCTCTACGTCTGCGTCTTTATTCCTGTCCTTTGGCTCCTTCCTTTCTATTGGCCTCCTTCCACTACCATTCAGACACTTTCAAGTTTACCCTATATTCAAATAAAAAAATTAAACTTCCACTCAATCTCATGTCCCTTTTTACGCATCGCCCTATCTTTCTCCTCCTCTTCACAATTAGATCTATTGAAAGAGTTGCCCACTCACCTTGTCTTCACTTTATCAATCACCTCCTTTTTAATTCTTACCCCATGTCCTTCTGGCTTCTACACCCATCCTTGTACCCAAACACTCCTTGCACCTGTCTTTCTGTCCCTAAATCCAATGCAGGCGTCATTCCTTATCTTACCATCCTCTCTGGTAAGATATTCCTTATCTTACCATCCGCACTGGAGACCACTCTCACGTATTCAACACTCAACCTTAGCTTCTGTGGCTCCGCCCTCTCCTGCTTTTCTTCCTATCCTTCTGGCTGGTGTTTCTCAGTCTAATCTTCACATCTGTCTCTTTAGCTTTGGAGGTTCTTGAGATTCTCTCTTGAGCCCTCTTCTTTTCTTACTTTAATATGTTGTACTAGGCAGTCTCAATAACAACCACGGTTTCAAGTTGCTGAAGAGCTTTGGAAGCAGCAAAGATGGTCTTGAATCCCAGCCAAGGGAATGCCATTCAGAGGTGAGTAATTTCAGCTCTGAGAATATTTTCAGACTCTGGGCCCAGACTGAGGGTTATACTTGGAGTGACCCACTCAGAGGCACTCTCCTAAAGGCGAGAGAAACTAGTGAGACTTTCGGTGATTGTGAAAGGCTGAAATGACATATTAGAAATGTAGGAGATCTAAAACTGTGGTCTGTTTTTCTCATAGGACATTTATTTAGTTCTGGGATGCCATGGAGTGTGGTGAGTTACAACTTCTTAGACATTTCTGCAATTAATAGTTGGGGATCTATGTCCCCTACCCTTGAATCTGGGCAGGCTACGTGACTGCTTTGACAAATAAAATACTGCAAAAGTGATGCTGTAAAAAATCCTAAGTCCAGTCTTTAAGAGACTTGCAGCTTCCATTCCCTGCCTCTTAGAACCCAGACTCTATGCTGTGAGAATATCCAAACAGCTCCATGGAGAGGCCCATGTGGAGAGGAATCTCAGCCAATAGCTCCAGCTAGGCTACCAGCTGACAGGTATCACCAACTTACCAGACATGAGTAAGCCATCATGGAACCAGATCCTTCCAAACACAGGACCAAATCCCTCCAAACACAGGTGAGGCACTCCAGCTGATGCCCCATGGAACAGAGATGAGGCATCCCTATCAGGAGTTGCCCAAATTGTAGATTCATGATCAAAAGAAATGATTGTTTTAAGCAACTACCTTTTGGGCTGGTTTGCTAAGCAGCAGTAAATAACTGGAATAGGATAGGTGGTTGGAAAACAATGCCAAGTGCTTCTCAAAAGCACAGTGAAATTTTCCATAATCTTAGGAGGCTTAGGGGAGAAAGTTCTACTAGAGGGAGGTTGCCTGCTTCAAACACCCAGGTTGTCTCCATCTCAGGAAATTTACTGATGTACTAGATTTCAGAGCCACTGGGGAGAGTTGGAGGGGAAGTAGGATATTGGAGAGGGAAGCAAGAGACATAATAACAAAGTCCAAAACTTTTGAAATATGGAATTGAATTCCCTGCACTCTTCCAGGACTGAGTAGACAGAGATCTGTCAGGGTCTTAATCAGAAATCTCAGAAGGGCCATTCCCCTCTCCTTCCTCAAAAAAAATTTTGTATAAGAAATGAAGTTAGGCACACTAAAACTACTAACCAGTCCTGTGTGAGCTCAGTCTATAACTGGATCAAGATGAATACCCCATGACCTTATCTACCTAAATGGAAAACAGGAGTAAATACTTAATGGTGAAAGATGTCATCTGGAGCTTTTATGACTTTTTAAATGGATACTGTCCAGCATATTCTCAAAACTTACTAGACTAATGAAGATACAAGGATATATATACTCAGGAGAAAATAAGAAGCAATAGGAGACCTATAGACATGAACATAGAGATAAGGCTTTAAAGTCATTATTATTAATATGTTAAAGAAAATACAGGAAAAGATGTACAAAGGATGAAAATGAAGAATATCAATAGAGAATTGTAATCCAGAAAAAAGAATCAAATGGCTTGTCCAGAAATGGAAAATACAGTATTCAAAATTAAGATCTCTTTGGATGGGTTTAAAATAAGACAATAAACAGTAAAACACAGATTAATGAACTCAAAGATGGATCAATAAGAAACAAAGTGAAGCACATATTTGAGGGGGGTGGGAGAGAATGAAGAAAACAGATAAAGCATAAGAGAAATGTAGGGCTTAGTAAAAGGTCTAACATATGTGTGAATGGAATCCCAGGAGGAGATAGAGAAGAGGTTCAAAGAAATATTTGAAGTGATCATTGCTAAGGTTTTCAAAACGATTAAAGACACCAACCAATAGATTCACGAAACTCAGAGGGCCATAAGTAGAATGAATACAGAGAAACCACCCCTAGGTACATCAAAGTCAAATTTCTGTAAACCAAAAACAGAGGAAAAACTCTTTAAAGTAGCCTGAGGAAAAAACACATTACATTTAAATGAGGGACAATAAAATTGATGGCTGACATTTCAACAAGAATCATGGAAGCCGGAAGACAATAGAATGACATCTGTCAAATGCTAAAGTAAAAGAAAAAAAAGCTAAAGTTCTATGAGAAAATGGCAGCAAAATGGAGATCCAAATTGAAGGCAAAAACAAAGGCATTTTCAGACAAGCAAAAGTTGAGAAAAATTTTCTGCAGACGAATAGAACTGTCAGAAACATTGAAGAGACTTCTTCAAGCTGAAGGAAAATGATTCTAGAAGGAAGCACAAAACTGCAGGAAGAGTAAAGAACAACAATAATATCTGTGGGTTAATGACACATAGACGTAAATTATACTCCATAAATAATGGGGCAGTAAATGGAGATAAAATACCAAATGCTTGCATTGTTTGGGTAGTAATAAAAATACTAATTTAAGGTGGGCTATAGTAAGTTAAGGCTGCAGATTGTACAATGGTGTACAACTGAATAAGAAAGGAGAAAACATTAGAAATATATTTGATTAATCTGAAAAAAATGAAAGAAGGGAGCAATAAAGGAATGAAACACCAGAAGGTACAAATTGTGGAGAAGCAGAATTGAGTCATCCCCAGAAAACTCACACTTAAATCAAGTCATTTAATGAAGACAGTGAACACTTACAGAGCAATTGTGAAAACTGAGAGTCATCTGAATTTACTGGATGGGGAACAGTATATGTAACTGGCACTCACTCCTGCTGTACTTTATTAAGTTGCATGCACAGCACCCTGCTATGCCCATTTGGATCTCCCAGACTGGAACTGGCTGCCTGAAATTAGACTTTCCCTAGCATCATATGAAAATCTCATTGTGGAGCTCTTGTCCTATAAATATTTGTCCCCCAGTCTGTGTGCTCTCTCTCTCTTCTCCTCAGCCTTCAAAGAGCACTTTTGCTGTTGGGCCTGATCCCTTACCCAGGACTCACCTTTGCTTTACATATGCCTGCTTGAGTAGGAGACTTTTAAATTACTGTGATTGCTATCTTGTGTATGGTAACTATTGACATTCAACACCTTAAAAAAGGGAGGGAGCAGAATGCCCAGCTGGCAGAGTGGCATCATAAGACAAATGAAAATAAGTAAATAAACAAATAAATCAACAGGATGATAAACTTAAATCCAATTATATCTGTAATTACATAAAAGCCAAGCAAAGATTGTCAGACAGGATAGGAAAAGCAACTACAAATTCTTCATAATACTTAGGACATAAGATTGAAAAAAAAAAAGAAAGACGGAAAAAAAGATACACCATACAGACACCAACCAAAAGAAAATTAATGTACCTATGTTAATATCATATAAAGAAGGCATAAGACAAGATATTCTGTTAGAGGTGATGATTAAAAAGTCAATTCAAGAGAAAAAGGTATAACAATTCAACTTGGCCCAGTAACAAAATTCAAAACATATGAAGCAAATATTGACAGAATTTTATTAAAGAAATAGAGACATTCTCAATCTAGTTTTAAAAATAGCCAATGAGGAGACAACGCAAGGTTTTAACAGTTACAGTTCTCACAGGATTTGTACGGTTTCTGCCTCCCTTGAGCTAGGCTTGTATTTCTGAGGGTGGGCCGTCCAGAATCTTCCCCCGATCCCAACCTAAAAGAGAAAATCATGCTGATTGCTTCCTCCTTGGCTGTCAAGGTGCCTCTGGGCAATTTTCCGTTTTGTGCCCTGGGACTTGATTCATACACACAGGGATGACCCCCTTTGGGATTTCCTCACCAATTTAGCCATTACCATCCATTAATGCCTCCATTTAAATGAGTTTATCAAATTAGTTTTGTCTCCTAATGGGCTGGAATTCTGAGTTGGTCAGCTTTTGCAGAAGAACAGTAGGAACTTAAAGGGATGACACAAGATGATGCTTTTCAGACCAAGGGAGAGACCCATAGCACAGGTGTCCAATGGTTTTCCAGTGATTGTGTGTAAGACAACAGTCAGCCACCGAGTATGGAAGCTGTTCTCTTTAATTCTCTTTCAATCCTTTTCATTAATCAAAGAGAATTTCTCTTTTTATTTCTGGAGAGTCCTTGGCATTTGTCACCCGCAGGAATCTTCCACTGAAGCCAAGAAATTTATCTTAGGGTCTGGGCAGTATTATCAATATTCCTTCATTTTTTATACTCGTTATTGTTGTCACCATGGATTAGTGGTCAGTGGTACTAATTTTTCATTTATTCATTTAACCAAAGTAGGATAGCCACTTTGTGCCAGGCATGTCATTCTAAGGAATTTGAATTTTCTCCTTGAAGGGGTTGAGAAACCACAGTGAGATTTTAAACAGAGGAATCATTTGACCAGCTGTCCTCTTCGAAAAATGACACTAGCTGTTTCTCTCTGAACTTTTCATTTAAAAAGAAAAAACAACAAATTTATCAAAGTGCTCTGAAATTGGTAAGAACCAAAAAACCCCCAAAAATCTCTTTTCTCATCCTTCTGCTACCATCCAGTAAAGCACAGTTGGCCGTCCTCTATTTTCTGCTCTTAAAGAGTGCGCCAAGGAAGATGGTCCAGACAATGAAAAGTCATAGTTGCTTGACGGCACCTTCAGGCACCTGATCACTCTCTATCTGCACCCTTTGGGAAGCCGACTCAGCTTCTCCATCTCCTTGGAGGCTGATGGAATCCTCTGAGGTCTACCTCCTCTCGTTTTGTAAGTGAGGAAACAGACCGCCCCAAGGTGGTAGAGTCCAGGCTCAAGCAGATATATCCTCATTTTCATTGCTCCTTCCAAAACACCACAGGGCCACTGAAGAGAAACGAACTATTGTCCACCTGGGACTGAGCTTTGTGGCTTCTTTCCACAGTGTTCCATGACCAGGATCTCATCCCCTTTGGGGACGTCACCTACTGGCTTCCCTTAATGACTGCACTTTATCTTTCCACTCCTCATCCGCGTTAAAGAATAACTTTCATTTCACTTTTACCCTTCAAGTGAGTCTTGACAGCGATTTTTCCTACCCCTTTCCAGGAGGGTTCAGTGATAATGTCAAAACCTGGCTGTAATAGACCTGCTTTGGTTAGGCAGTGCTTTTCTCTCAGAATCTTTAGACTTCATTACAGACCTGGCATTGTAGGGTGGATGCTCTTTGCTAATATGTTTTCCCCTTTCATTTCCGTTCCTCTGAGAAGATTATCACTAAACTAAATGCCGTGAGCAAAACTTAATTCATTCCGCGAATTCACATCTGTAAAACAAGCAATGATGGGAGAGCTATTTCAAATGAAATAAGAGCTGAAGCTTACACAGGAGGAGGAGGAGGAGAAATGGGTTGACTTCCCTCTCTCAGTGTGAAGGGATGAAGATGGGTTTGATTATCTCACCTGGCTGGTGTTATTTCATTTATTCTTGCTCTCTATTGTTTTCTTTTTTTTTTTTTTAATAGCTAATATGATACCATAAGGTCTGATGTTATCAACTGGATTTCTCCCTTTAGGGAAGTTGAAGAGCCCCGGGTTAAAAAGTCAAAATCACCTTCAAAATGTTCATATGAGGCTTTAGTCACTGTGCTCAGTCATGTACGAATGCCAGCGATAACTGGAGAGTCAGGACTGAATAGCTTACACTTTTTTTGAATAAAGTAAACGGGTTCCTAATGTGATCTGGATGTGAAAAGAAGATGTGGTTATTGAACATATTGGTGCAACATCATGGAATGTAATCTCAGATCCATCCTCCAGTCCAGGCCAGCCGTGTACACACAAAAGTGGGGTGTTTGGGCCCACGACAGTTTCTTTTACTGATTAAAATATACACGTACACTGACACAAAGCAGTAGTCTCTGCTTCGTCCCCTTTATTCTAAGGTGATGGCTGGCATCAGTTTAATATTTGCGGTTTTCTCCTCGCCTCTGACCTGTCTGGGAGCAGAGGAAGGAACTTTCCATAGTTCTTTCTCTTAATTTCCAAACACCTGAAAATTCTCCTGTGATAAAGACCCAGACAGCAGCCTTGAGCATGAACTATATTAAGGGGAAACTTGAAGGAGAATGGAGTGAATAATATAATGCAAAGGGGAACCAATCCAGGGAACTAGAAATTATTATTCCAAACCCTGGGAGCAGCACAGTAAGGTGATGCAGGAAAATGAAGGCAGGTGGCATGTGCCTC
>NW_006799027.1:592807-594993 GCF_000442215.2 Lipotes vexillifer | reverse complement strand
GAAAGAGAACGTGACCAGTGTGGAGCAGTGCAGACCTTTGCGGGGAGGAGGCCCCGAGTGCTTGGTCCAGCTCTTGGTCACTTCTGCTGTGTAGGAGACTCTAGGCTGCTGCTTTTGTTCAGGAGCTATAAGCCAGAGAAAAACTAAGGAGCAGAAAGTGAAGATGTATCAGCCTCTGATAGGACCAGGGAGGCAGTGATGGGCATCTCACCCTGATCCTGGCTCCAGAGATCTAAGAACAGCCACGAAACAGGATGGTGTTCTCAAGGGGTGAACCCCGTGCCTCCTGGCTGAGACACATGTCAAAAGGCTGGCCAATGACAACGTATGATTAGTAGTTGCAAACAGGACCCCCCCCCCCCCACCATCCCAGCTGTCCCAGGGCTCTCCACACCATCAGGAAGATTCAGAGGGAGGCAGATAATCTCTCCTCTCTTTGGAAACATCGGAAGAAAATCTAAGAAATTACTTCCCATCTGATCCTTACCACTGAATGCCCCACTGATGAGGGTAAGCAAGGGATGAATATATTAGCCCCCTTGTAAAATGGCTTTTGGAGAAGTCAGATCGGATCCACTGAGCCCAGTGATTATTGCAACCTGTAATCAGTGAAACCAAACTTCACAGTTAATGGGACACTTGCTTATCCTCATCCAGCTCAGGGGAGCCGTGTGTGGACATGGTGTGGAAGGAAGAGAAACATTCTAGCCTGCAAAAATGCTTCATCTCATTCTGTGCAGGCTCGAAGTCCGTTGGATTTTATTTCTCGGGTGTTGTTCATACTGGTGGTCCTACTAGCTGGGGTGAGCCAACTGAGCTGGTTTGTGGAATGTGGGCTGCAGCTTTTGGCTTCCAGCTCAAGTCAGAGCCCTGGGATCTGGCCACTGCTGAGAGCAGGTCTACGTGAGGCTTTGTTACCAAGGTGAACACAGGTAAGCACCATGAACCAATAAAATGCAGATGAGGGCAGTGGTCATGATCCGATTACCCTCCAGAGTCAATTTACAGCAAATTCAATGCTACTAAATCCCAATGCTGAACATCTAAGGAACCCCATGGGCTCTGTCCGGAAGGAAGAAAGGATGGTTTAGTAACCTGCTGGAGGCCAGAAAGGAATTTGTCTTTATGAGAATAGGCTACACAGTTTAAGGTCTCTCAACACGGGCTTCTAAAGGACATAGCATTATTTCTCTCTAAATCTTTTCTAAATTACAAAAATTTTCAATTAGAACAAAAGGAACTTTTCCTGTTTTTCAGTAGAGTTCCCTTGCTTTTGATTTCTAAATGTTGGCATCTGGGATAAAAATCAGAGCATCCCCAGTACAAGGGGCAGAAGAGCATGCTTACCACCCTGTGGGCAAGCCGGGATGGATGCCCACCTCCTGCTCTGGCTGAGTCGCCTTGAGAAAGTGCACCTCAATAAAGGTTTTGGATAATAGCAGGTCCTACCTCTGAGGGTGCCTCTCAGGGAAAAGGCCCCCACGACAGCTCTAATCATTAGGAAACTTTTCTTTTTGTTAAGCCCTCATCAGCTTTACTATGCCTCCCACCTCTTCACAAAGGAGACATGAATTTTAAAATGTCTTTGCCCTGGAGCAAAAAGCACTTGGCTATAAATACTGTATTTGCCAAATTCAGATAAAAGGTTGATGTGTATTCCTGAGTGTGTCCCATATATGCAAACTCAAATGAACACAGCTGGAGTCGACTTCAGCATTCTATTAAGGGGAACCACATGAAATTGTTAATTTTGTAGGTAGCAGATGAACAATTGGCATCTTTGTACAGTTCAGCCTATAACATGATGGTTAAGAATGCAGACTTTGGGGGCTTCCCTGGTGGTACAGTGGTTAAGAATCTGCCTGCCAATGCAGGGGACACAGGGACGAGCCCTGGTCCGGGAAGATCTCATATGCCGTGGAGCAACTAAGCCTGTGTGCCACAACTACTGAAGCCCATGCGCCTAGAGCCCGTGCTCCACAACAAGAGAAGCCACCGCAGTGAGAAGCCTGAGCACTGCAACGAAGAGTAGCCCCCACTCGCAGCAACTAGAGAAGGCCTGCAGCGCAACAACGAAGACCCAACACAGCCAAAAATAAATAAATAAATTTATTGAAAAAAGAAAAAGGGGCTTCCCTGGTGGCGCAGTGGTTGAGAGTCGGCCTGCCGATGCAGGGGACACGGGT
>NW_006799027.1:589680-592703 GCF_000442215.2 Lipotes vexillifer | reverse complement strand
ACAAAAAAAAAAAAAAAAAAAAAAAAGAGGAATGCGGACTTTGGAGGGCTTCAATGTAAATTTTTGACATTATCTCCAAATAAACATGCAGTCACACAGATACACTGACAATATTTACAAACTATTAATTCATAGTAAGTTATTAATTCTTAACATTGTATTTATTATAATATTTAGAGACTTGTTTTGGTAAATCTTCATTTTTAATTTTTAAAAATTTTTAAAAACTTTTTTAGGGTTTTTTTTTTTTGGGGCCGTGCCATGCGGCTTTTGGGATTTTAGTTCCCCGACCAGGGATCGAACCCAGCCCTTGGCAGTGAGAACGCGAAGTCCTAACCACAGGACCGCCAGGGAATTCCCTTCATTTTTTAATATACTTGAACCTCATAAAAACATACAGCAGGTTTGATTTCCTTAATCTCTGAGAGGCTGCAGAGAAGGTAACAGCTAAAAGCCATTAACCCCTGTATATTTCTCATGTGAAAATACAAAAGGAGAATATTGCTCAAAGGATAAAGCTAGCAGAGTCCTCCCTTGTTAGAGCCCTTGAGTTCTACCCACAGGTCCCCTGTATCTCCAGCTCAATGATATGCTCAAATGTTTGGGAGGGGGGTTGGTGGCACCATGGGATAGTGTATATCACTGCCCATGACAAGAAAGGCAACCCTGAGCTCATTGCCAATGTTTGTTAAATGCCCTATTGAGAGAAATAACATTTAGGAAAAAAAATAATTGAAGATTACAGTACTCTGAAATCTCACCATGGATTAATACAGTTCAGTAAAGAACTGCTTATTTACAATATTTTAATGACTATATTCCCAAATTGCTTCACAGAATTGCCTGTATAATGGGTCAATATGATAGACAGTGCCCTGTTGCAAAGTCACTGTTGTATCTATTATAATAATATTGTTCTGATTTCAAATGGTGTTCGCTTTATGTATAGAGGAATTCTTATTTGGTCTTGAAACCAAGACCAGTACATTTTGGCTAGATTACCATTTTCAGGATGGCAATTAGAAATCTTAGAACCAAATTCATGGTCCTTTAAGTAAGCGTCAGCTTTTCTTAATCTTATTCCAAGTGCACTTTATGTACCTACCTGCCATTATTTTGTTTTCTCTTAATTTTAAAAATCAGCCTTATTGAGCTATGATTTATATGCAAAGAAATTCACCAATTTTAAGTGTAAAATTCAATGAATCTTGACAAACGTTGTAGAGTTCTGTAACTACCACCACCCTGATGGTATATAGAGCAATCCCATCACCTAAATAAAGTTCCCCAGTGCTCATTTTCTATAAATCTCCATTTCCCATCTCCAGGTTTTGGAAGCTACTGATCTGCCACTATAGTTCTGCCTTTTCTAGAATTTCATATGAATGAATCATACAGTCTTTTATCTGGTCTTTTGTACTTAGCATAGTCCTTTTGAGATTTACCTATGTTGTTGGGTTTATCAACAGATCGTTCCTTTCTATTGCTAAATAGTAATTTCATTGTGTGAATATGTGGATATGCTAAGATGCAAATTGATTCCAATTTGGAGCTATTATAAATAAAGCGGTGACGAACTTTAGAAGTATTTGTGTGAACACATATTTTTCATTATCTTGGGTAAATATGTAGGAATGGAACGATTGGATCATATGCCAAGTCCATGTTTAACTGTATAAGAAACTGCCAAGGTGGTTTCCAAATTGGTTGCACCATTTTTCATTTCACCAGCAATATATGAGCATTCCAGTGTTTGCATATCCTTAGCAACACGTGGCATTGTCAGTCTTTTTCATTTTATATATATTCTAGTGCATATGTAATGAGTCGTATATTATTGTGGCTTAATTTACATTTTCCAATGGTTATTGATGTTAAGCCTATCTTTATGTTGTCATTCATATATCTTCTTCTGGGAAGTGTGTGGTCAAAACTTTTGCCCCTCCTACCTTTTAAAAATTGGGTGTTTGTCTTATTATTGAGTTGTAAGAGCTCTTTATATGCTCTGCATATATTCTGGATACAGATCTTCCTTGACTTACCATGGGGTTATGTCCCAATAAACCCATTGTTAAGTTGAAAATATTCTAAGTCGAACCAATATAAGTTTGGGGCCATCTGTATATTTTTTGCAAATATTTTCCTCCAGTCTGTTTCTTGCTTTTCATTTTCTTAACAATGCTTTTCAAAAGCAAAAGTTTCTAATTTTGATAGTCTAATTTATAAAATTGTTATTTTATAGTTCTTGATTTTCAAGTCCTAAGAAATCTTTGCCTAAACCAAGGTTATAAATATTGTCTTATATTTTCTTCTAGAAGTTTTGGTTTTTGACTTTACTTTTACATCTATGATCTATTTCAAGTTAATTTTGGTAAGTGGTGTGAGGTAAGGGTCCAAGTTCATTTTTTGCACATCAACATTCAATTTTTCCAGCATCATTTATTGAATGGAATAGCAATTCTTCATTATGTTTGCACCTTTAAAAAAACCCAATAGACCATATGTGCATGTATTTATTTCTGAACTCTGTGCTGCTCCATTGATTTAGATGTATACGTGGTTGCTGCAGCTTTATAGTAAGGCTTGAAATTAGGTGATATGTGTCTTCCAATTTTGTTATTTTTTTCTCCAAGTTATTTTAGGTATTCCTTTACATTTCCATGTACATTTCAGAACCAGCTCATGGGTTTATGCAAAAAAAAAATACTGATGGGATTTTGATTGAAATTACATTGAATCCATATGGCAGATATGAAACTGTGCCTTATAGACCTTCTGCTACAGGGAGGTTAATTGATCCAGGGCCCCAGATGCTTCCCTTTGAAATCCACTGCTTCCTTTGGGGCAATATCACACTGCCACGGGCTGCTCCCCAGTCAAGGACTGAGTGTTATGGGGACACTAAAAACGACTCATTTCTGGGGACATAGAACTCCTCTTTTGGCCAATTTAAGCTCAAGGAATCCTTGCCATCTTTGCTGAGGCTTCCTTAGACTGCATGACACCCTACCCTCCCTCTTTCC
>NW_006799027.1:572335-589649 GCF_000442215.2 Lipotes vexillifer | reverse complement strand
TCTTTCCCTCACTGGGGCTCACACATGGCTCATACTCTGTCCTCTCTCCCAGCCTTTTCTGGCTCTCTCCCTAATTGTTTTCTCACAGACATCTTCCTTAATAAAATTCTTGCATGTTTTTCCATAACACTGCCTTTATGACTGCTTCTCAGAGGGTCTGGATTAACACAAATAGTACCAAGAGTGGTTTGGGCAAACAGGCAGCAAGATGGGGCAAAGAATGAGTTTACCTATGTCTTGGCAGGTAGGGAGCACATGTATGGTCTCTGGCACAAGATGCAGTTCAACTGTTAAATAGTTCACCGGCAGTGACCCTTGAAAATGTCCCCGTGGATGCAAAGCTGTGGTGGGTGTGATGATACTGCATTTGGAAATACGAAGAGAGCAGTGTCTGCAATGTGGGCTGCCCCACATTTCACACCTAGGGAAACTGCTCCAGCCCATGAACTGGGTGACAAAAAAGGCTGCCAGCTTTGAAGAGCACCCAGAGTGGGTAAGAACATTGCATCAGGCCCAGGCAATGATGCCCTCAGCCCAGCCATTGGGATCTTCCCATCAAGCAGATCCTCTGCTTTAGGAAGTGTCAGTGGGCAAAAGGTGTTGCAGTGTAGAGCTTATGCTAAGCTCCAGTACGAGGGTCACAACACAGGCCAGTGTGATTCTGGAGTTAAGCCAGGCCATCCTTAGCAGAGAAGGAAACAGAACCTAGTATGTCACTGGCCCTGTGACAGCTAGAATGCTGAACTATGAAGCACCAAGTGACCATGAATCCAGAACGTCCCATTATGATCTGGGTTCTCTCAGACCATCCAAGTCCTAAAGTCAACGGGCCCAGAAAGTCCACCACAAGACGGAAGTGGGGCGTCCAAGATCAAGTCCAAACAGGACCAGAGGGCACATGTCAGCTGCATGAGCAGGTAACCCCAAACCCTTGTCACCCACTGGGATTGTACCAGTGTACCTACTCCATACCTAAGGAGGAGGAAAGACTCAAGGTTGGTTTGCAGATAGGTTGGCTCAGTATGCGGGTACAAGTCAACAATGGACAGGGGCTGCATTACGGCCACTTTCATGGGTGACTAAAAAGCAGGAGAAAGGGAAAATTTCCCCAGTGGGCAGAGCATTGAACCTGACGTTGCCTGATGTGAGAATACAGACTACCGGGCAGTGGCCAGGAAGGAAAAGGATGGGAAGACGGGGGCAAAGAGTTCTAGGATAGAGACATGTGGATGGACAATAAACCAAGTCAGCAGAGTGTACAGATGTTTGCATCACACTTTAATGTCCACCACAGAGCATTCACAGGAGGGGCGCCGAATAACTAAGCAGACAAAATGACTTGGCCAGCTGACATTCGTCAGCTTCATCATCATCCAGCCAGAGCTCACAGGATAGGCCCAGGAACAGAATAGCTATGGTGGCAGAGACAGGGTACAGACAAGTCCAGCAGCGTGAACTTCCCCTTCCCAAGGCCTATCTCACTACTGATGGCTTTGAATGTCCAACTTGTCTGCAACAGACCAGTGTTGAGCCCCAGTGTGGCACTGAGGAACCAACAGGTCCTATAGTTTCCATATTGGGGGGCCCAGAGGTTTGTCATCGTAATAGATACCTGCTCTAGGGATGGATTTTCCCAGGAGCCTCAGCTGTTTAAGAAGCTCTTGAAGGTTCATGAATTTATTTACAAAACAAAAATAGACTCACAGACATAGAAAACAAACTTACGGTCACCAAAGGGGAAAGTGGTGGGGAGAGGGATATATTAGGAGTTTGGGATTAACAGACACACACTCCTATATATAAAATAAGTAAACAGCAAGGACCTGCTATATAGCACAAGGGGTAATAACCTATAATGGAAAAGAATCTGAAAAAGTTTTATATGTGTGTATATATATATATATATGTATATATATGTATAACTACTATATGTTTATATATATATACAAATATATATATACTATACATTTATATATATATACAAATATAAAAAGTTTTATATATATATGTATATATATAGGTAATAACCTATAATGGAAAAGAATCTGAAAAAGTTTTATATGTGTGTATATATATATATATATGTATATATATGTATAACTACTATATGTTTATATATATATACAAATATATATATACTATACATTTATATATATATACAAATATAAAAAGTTTTATATATATATATATATATATATATAAATAACTGAATCACTTTGCTGTACACCTGAAACTAACACAACATTGTAAATCAGCTATATGTCAATAAATATACATATATATATATATAAACATAAATAATTTAAAAAAGAGTTGATAAGAAATGTTGGTTGTGTGGCAGTAGAGAGAGATGATAGGATTCAAGTTTAAATAAATACCTAGAAGGTCAACAGTATATTAAGATAAAGGCTAACTTTTTTTAAGGATCCTCAGGTCCACCTTTCTACATTTTAATAGCCAATAGTTTTCCCTGATTAGCCTCTGAGTCAGTGAATCCTTTCATAAAATTGCAAACAGTGTTTCAGGGTTCCACAGTCACAAAGAAAGCAGGGCAACTATCTAGTGGCGATGTGCCCAGAAAGGGTGTTCCTTTTGGCAGAAGGAACCAGAGCAATTTCCAAAGTAGCATTTATTCTTTTTAAAATTATGCACACAATCAATGTCTGGGTGAACTGACTTCTATCATCCATGAGCTAATGTGTAGGTAGGCTTATAATTTGGAGCCCTCACTCAGAAAATTCTGAAATGAAATTTCTTTCAGAAGTGTTGACTCATCGCCTCGGCATTTTCTCAACATATCCATTTAAAACACCAATTACTAATTCTAAATTGCCTTCTAAATTCTGCAGGTGATTTTCAGGTGAAATGTGGCTTGGCTAATTCTGGTGAGTGTTGTTTAGAATTTGGTTTTGCACTGAAAATAGCTTCGATTTTTGCTTTTGATAAAAAGTAAATGGAAACTACTAGAAAAGGTCCAACCAACTGAATATTTCCTGGATCTACCACTGTGACTCCAGCACAATGTACACAAGTCCATGAGGTTTACATTCAAAGATGGCATTCATCCATGTACACTTTTCACATCTGTAGAAAGCAACTCCTTGGCACAGAATAGTTTATGGAAAAACCATTGTTTTTAACCATCTATGTGCAATTTCCAGGAAACATGCATGAGATGTCAAACATTAATATTACTCAGTGTCAAACATTAATTGGTACTACTCAGTGTCAAACATTAATTTTAATTTAAAACTAATTATTTCAAACCTTCAACAAAAGCAGACACCTCTCACGGAGAGCCATGAATACAGTGGATTTTTAAGTGATATTTTTATGTTGGATGCATGCAGAAAGCATCCATTCTGAAGCAGAATTTCTAAGTTGAGAAAAAGGAGAACAAAGGTAAAGGTAAGGATTTGGTTTCTCACCTCATCAGTTGTGTGTGACCACAGTTTGGAAACTGGGGATAAACACAGTGAAAGGGAGGGCAGGGTGCAGGAAAAGATATTGGCAGAAGGAAGGCCTTCTTTTTTGTAAAGTTTGCTTCTAAAAGAGCATCAGCCTCCCTGGGTTGGCCAATGGGATGCTTATTCTTCAATAACTATAACATGAAGCTGCTTAAAAACAAAAATATTTTCAGCCCCTAAAATACTGAACACAGCTATTCACTCTGCCTGTACATTTGTTTACAGCCCTCAGTGTTCAAGCTATAAAAGAACATAGGACCTCAAATTGTTACTGAACATAAGTTGGTGGGCCCAACACACGGTGAGGCCAAAAAATACTGAAACGTCTAAGTCTGGAACAGAGAAAGCTTTATTGCAAGGCCATGCAAGAAGAACGGGTGGTTCATACCCCTCAAAACCCTGAACTCCCTGAAGGTTTTCAGCAAAGCATTTTTAAAGGCCAGGTGAGGGAGGGGTGTTGTTGGTTGTTGCAGACTTCTAGGTGTTGGAATCCTTCTTTCTTGCAGCTGTATGCATAGGTCAGGTTCTGATGTTCCTGTAAACTGCTGACAAGACCAGTGTTATTCTCTGTTCTGCAACGTTTTATCTCTATATGAATGGAAAAGTGTCATACCCTTAAAGGTCAGAGCCTTGAGAATGGGCTATCCTGTACATTTCAGGCTATAGGCAAAATTCCTAACTGGAAGCAAAAGGAATAGAGTACAAAGGTTAAAGTAAAAGAAACAGATCTAATATGGAGTTAGATTTGTTCTTCCCTATGACAAAATCTCATGGAAAAATCAATCTCATATAGTATTAGAGAAAGGAGGCTGTGGATGGAAATGACCAAGTTACAGACTCTTGAGGGATTCTTCCATTTGGAAGTTATGAAAGAGGAACTTAAGTTTCAACTTGGGGGTAAGGCTTAAGAATTTTAATGTCTATTCCTAATCCTAGGTTCTATGAAGTCATAAAAATTCTACATATGGCCAAATTTTTGTCATACTCTTTGCTGCCACATCCCTTTATGCCACCCTCACGTTTTCACGGGAGAAAAGAAAGTTTTATCAAAGACTTACGTGGCTTTATTTTCTTCATGAACATTTAGTACATGCAAATTATTTGACATTGACTAGTTTGGAGCTCTTCAGCCAGGACTGTGTTTTCCAAACCTGAAGAATTGTATCGAGACTCGTGTTCCACATGGTGGTATCAACAGGACAGCATATTTGAAATTTCAACATACGGCTAAGAAAAGGTTCTACTCTCTTCCTCTGTCCTAAATCCCTCCTTTTATTGCTCTTCTTATCTTCTCTTCCTTCTATCCCTATTTCCATAATCCTGCTCCAGTTTCTCCTGATTCCCAATCAAACACACACGCACACACCCCACCCCACCCCACCCCACCCCACACTTTTATCTCTTTTCTTTCCTTTCGAATTTTGCTTATTTCGCTACTCTTCCTCCCTTTTATTTCTTCTCCTTCTGTTCATCATTTTAAGACTGAGGTATTCGAACAGGGCTCTGAGGACTCATTAAGGATGGAAAGTACAGATCAGCTTTTGTTGTCCTCCAAATTGGAGGACATTTCTAATGCTCCCCTTGAGGAAGAAAAGAAACTGAAAAGTCAACAATGTTAGTGAATTCTTAGTTTCCAGGAATTAAATTAAAAACGAATTCTTGATATTTAAGACCTTAGAGACTAAGCCTCAGGACATAGCGTCAATGGACACAGAATTTCAATAGATTTATGTATTAGTAAGTTTTATTCACAGTTGCCATTCTGGATAGTATAACAGGAAGAAAGTTTGTTATTTTTTTAAGTAAAAATTTTATTAAAATGCATACAGAAAAATGCATGAATCATAAATATACAGCAGATTGAATTTTCACAGTTAACCATCCTTATCACCAGATCAGGAAAAATAGGACATTACCAGACCCCTAAAACTCCCTGAACTGGCCCCTTCCCAGTCATTAAGTCCCATTAAAACTATCTATTCTCCGAAATCCCTTCACCATGGATTAGTTTGGTCAGTTTCTGAGTTTTATATAAGTAAAATTGCACAGTAAATATATATTTCTGACCATTTCTTTTGCCTAACATTATTTCATGACATTTGTTTCTATTGCTAAGGTATAGCCATGGTCTATCTCCTCACCACTTTATTGTAATTAATTGTATGCTCCTATTTATACATTCTATTGTTGATAAATACTGATTGGTTTCCAGTTTTCTGGCTATTATAAATAAAGCTGCTCTGAATATTCTCATATATGTCTTTTGGTGTACACATATATGCCTAACAAAATTGCTAGGCATTTACCTAGGAATGGAGATGCTGGGTTATAGAATATGTGTAGTGTAGTTTCAATAAGTACTGCCAGACAGGTTTTTAAGGTGGTTGGACAGATTTATACTCTGGCCAGAAATATCTGAGAATTCCAATTGTTCCACATTCTTGCCAATAGTTAGGGTATATTCTGTCTTTTTATCATTAGCTATTCTGTCAGTTGTGTAGAAGTGTTTCATCGTGGTTTTAATTTTTATTTCCCTCCATACTAATGCGCATGTTTTCTTATGTTTATTGATGATTTCAATATTTTCTTTTGTAAAGTGCTGTTCAATTCTTTGTCCATTTCTCTATTGTGCTGTTTGTCTCTCTTGTTGATTTGTAAGGTGCGGTAGGCAGCTCTAAAATGGCCTGCAATGGTTCTCACCTCCCGTACTCATGTCCCTTGAGTGTGGACTGAGCCTAGTGACTACATGGAAAAAGTAATGAGGGAAGAAGTAAACAGGGAAGAACAAATCTGACTCCATATCCAATGTTTCCTTCTACTTTAACCTTTGTATTCTATTGCTTTTGCTACAAGTTAATCACTAAAGAGATGTTGCCTATAGCTTAAAGTATACATAATGTCCCATCTCTGGGAACCTTGACTCCTATGCCTGAGTGTTAAGCTAAAATACCTTTGTTTAAGCTCACAGGAAATAGCCTGGCCAAGCCCACCTGTGAAATGTCTGAAGGAAGAAATTAACACATCCCCTCCCTCAGGAGTCTGGCCAGAACGAGGATAAGTTCCAACAACTTATCGCCTTTTTTACTTTACCTCCTCACCTCCCCTTCTTTGTTCTATAAAAGAAACTAGCATCCAAACCTGGGCAAGATGGTTCTTTAGGACACTAGTCCACCATCTTCTTTGTCTGCTGGATTTCCAAATAAAGTTGCTACTCTTTGCCCCAACAACTCATCTCTCAGTGTATTGACCAGTTGTGCAGCAAGCAGTAAGAGCTTGGAATCGGTAACAAGATATCACCTCTGATATTAGGTTATAAAATTATGGTGACTTATGTCTTGCTGGTTCTCTCTCTCTCTGTCTGTCTCTGTCTCCCTCTATCTCTCCCTCTTTCTCTATCTCTTTCTCTATCTTTCTTTGCCTCTCAGAGTCTTTGCTTGGGGGAAGCCAGCTGCCATGTCATGAGCTGCCCCATGTGATGCCTGCTACCTCCACGTGAGTGAATTTGCAAACAGATTGTCCCCTAGTCCAGCCTTGGGATGGCCCAGCACTAGCTGACAGCCCCACTGCAATCCTGTGAGAGACCCTGAGCCAGAGGCACTCAGCTAAACCACATTTGGACTCCTGACCCACAGAAACTGTGGGAATCATGCATGTTTATTGTTTTAAGCCACTAACCTTTGGGGTAATTTGTTTTGCAGCAATAGATAAATAGTATAAGGTGTTCTTTGTATATTCTGGATATGAGTCCTTTGCCATTTATATGCATTGCAAATATCTTCTCCCACTCTTGGCTTTCCTTTTCATTATTAATTCATTTGATAAGCATAAGTTCTTAATTTTTCACGTATTTCAGTTTACTCTACTTATCTTTTATGATGAGTGCTGATGTGTTTTTTTTAAGAAATTTTAAGAAATCTTTGCTTATCCAAACGTCAAGAATATCACCTTCAATTGCTGCATTTTCAAAAGAAAAATTTATTCATCTGAACAGAACATTTCCAAATAATCATATTATAATATATAATATTTATTGAACAATTACTAAGGGAAAAGTTCCATGCCAGTTACTTTAGGTACATAATATAATTCAAACTCACAAGCTACTATGTATCAGAGGTAGGATTTGAAACCAGAACTGTATGATCCTTTCAAAGACTTCACTATTTACTTACTTATTGATTTCTTGACACAAGCTTGTCATTTTAGGATTCTAGCTTGTCTAAAGTATTTTCTGTCTTAGTGAGGCAGGGTGCAGGGTGGGGGGAAAGGGTTAGTTTGAAACTAATCAATGAATTAAAACACATTGATCTTCCTTTTTGTTCCTTTTGGTTTCTGTGTAGTAATTTCAAAGTAGTGTCAAAGTTACAGTTAATAGAAGGTACACCCAGCTTCAGATGTTCTGTCTTCTAGTCCAGAGGTGAAATTTTGTAGTCTTGTGAGCTTGGGCAATTCATTTCACCTCTTTGAGCGTATTTTGGTGTTTCTGAAGCAGACACTTTTCCTTCCCTGAGTACCCAACATTTTGCCTTTTTAACAGTGTTCTGATTTTTTTCCTGGGGAATTCCCTCTTTACCATGGGGCACAGCCTTGGTGGCACAGATCAGGGGCACTGCTTTCCTGCCAGGAAGACATCTATGTCCCTGGAGACTCCTTCTCCCAACTTCTTCTCCCATCACAACAGAGCCAAGGACCAGGCACATAACCTGGGCTCAGCTAAGCGCAAACTCATTCTGGTGATACAATGGGGTGATGATGCGGAATTGGAGATTAACTGGTTTCAGTTCATCCATTCCAGTGGAACTGACTGACATTCAAGTAGTTCCTGTCCTGTTTCCACCTCTACCACGTAGGACCTGGTAAGGACTGAATTATGTTAAGTAGTTGCAGCAACTAGCATAGCATTTTCCCTTAGTAATTGTTCAATAAATGTTATGCATCATATGGTGATAATGAGGAAATGTATGTTCTATTCTGGTTAATGAGATTTTCTTTTGAAAATAGAATAAAACAAATGGTGTAGTTCAATTTTAATCTTCATAATGTTTGTATTTGGGTGTCTGATTTATGCTCTAAGTTCTTCATTAAGACTGAAGCCTTGTCTCTCTGAAAACCTAGTGGATACAATGTAGAAAAAACTTGGCATAACTAGAAACAGCTGTTAAGAAAGTGACTTTGAGGTCACTTGTGTGCACATAGGCTGTTTTGTCTCCTTATAGATTATAGTACCTAGTGCCTGTTAACAATTTGATAGCTATGTTTAATTATTTAATGTTCTTGTTCTGAATATCCTGTTAGGTCTTAGGGGTTAACCTCTTTAACTTAAATCTTTATGTTCTTTGAATGAAGCATTCCAGGGGCAGGATGATTCCACAATCCGTTTATATGTATGTTTCTATATAAATATATTGGGTTGGCCAAAAAATTCATTCAGGTTTTTCCCGTAACATCGTGTGGAAACCCCGAACGAACTTTTTGGCCAGCCCAATATTTTTGTCCAAATTCTCTCAGAACAATCGTCTATACCCTTACCTTTCTTTTCCAAAAGTATTCATTTGGGATGGGGGGGGGCAGTTGGTGAAGAAGATCCAGGGCCCTAGAGAGAGGATGAAGCAGAGAAATGGGGCCAGGACAAGAAGAAAGCCCCTGATTCTTATAGCTCACAAGGGTCTGTGACAGCCCACAACCTGCTTCCTATAGCCCGACCCACTCAAGGACCTCACCTAAGGCCAGGGCTGTTCACACAGTGCATCACATCCTCTGGACCTTCTGGCCCACCAGGGCCAGCTGCCACCATCTGGGGGAGATAGGACAGAGGAAGGGTCAGAGGCCATTCGGGGGCTTCGGGGAAAGGCAGCTCTCAGGGGTCCTTCAAAGCTCCTGTTATACAGAGACCACTTAAGAATTAAAGTCTGTCTCTGGAAATTTAGGAAATAAAACACCAAAAAGAACAGAACAAAAAGCAACCCTTTGCTGAAGCAATGACGGTCACTTACTCTTTGGTAGAAGCATGATGATAAAGTCACAAGCTACACCTCATATCTCTACAAAAACACCTCATTTGTGAACACTAATACCAAACATTTGGGGACTGCAGCCCTGGCTTTAGCCCAAGTTGAAGGAAATTCCAGGTTTTTCTTGTAATGAGGCAACTCAGCTTTAGCAACACAGGGACTGTGTGAGAGCACCACCAGGCAGCCAGAGGCTAGCTTAGAATTTTCCTGATTGTCTCACCACAGGCTCTTGCTACCTTCTTTGGGACTGTGGTCTCCCCAGACCTTGACTCCTGGTACTCTCTCTTTAGCTATTTCCAACTAGATTTGGACGTATTTCTTTCCGCATTAGAAGCAAAAGTTCATGGGCTTCCCTGGTGGCGCAGTGGTTGAGGGTCCGCCTGCCGATGCAGGGGACGCGGGTTCGTGCCCTGTGTCCGGGAAGATCCCACATGCCGCGGAGCGGCTGGGCCCGTGAGCCATGGCCGCTGAGCCTGCGCGTCCGGAGCCTGTGCTCCGCAACGGGAGAGGCCGCAGCGGTGAGAGGCCCGCGTACCGCAAAAAAAAAAGAAGAAGCAAAAGTTCATAAGATTCTTTAGAAGACAATAAAGGACAAAGTTGGGAGTTTCCCTTAGGAAACTGATGAAGACTCTAAAACAAAGCTTCCCCAAAGAGTAACTGCTAACCTGCAGAAATCAGTGTTCTGTATCACAGGTTAATTACAATCTAATGGCACACTGGCTATGCAGGAATATTCCCCATCCCCTCTCCAACCCCCCTCCCACCCACTCCTTGGGCTTGAAAGCTGGACTCAGGTATCTAAAGCCCAAGCCTCAGGAGGACAAAATGGTCCTGGTGGACTTTCATTTCCTCTTGGAACCTTCGTCCAAATCTCCTCTGCAGATACAGCTCTAGGTGATCCCCTCTGGGTCTTTACTGTGCAATATGTTTGTGTTGCCTTGGTCACGATGAGTTCAGCTCTGATTCTTGGCTCCTGAATCAGTTCCAGGAAATTTCTTTTCTTGGTTTTAATTCATGTGCATGGATCTTCAAGCCATTCACGTATCACAGGTATCTAAGGACCTGAACACCTATAACCTTTACTCTTGGCTGACTTAATTCTTACTGCCCTGGTTAAGTAGTCTAGGTCAGAAGCCCTCTTGGAGGGTTTGTTAAAAAAAACACAGATTTCTGGACCCCACCCCCAGAGTTTTGGATTCGGTAGGTCTTAATAAGCAGCCAAGAGTCTGCATTTCTAGTAAGTTCCCAGAAGATGCTGAAGCTGCTGGTCAGAGATCACTCTGTGCAATCTGCTTGTCTACAGCCTCGCTGCTCAAAATGCAGCTCCTGGACCAGCTGCATAGGAGAAACCTGGGAGTTTTTTAGATATGCAGAATCTGGGATCCCATCCTGGACGTACAGAATCAGAATCTAAACCCTAGCAAGTTTTCCAAGTGCTTTGCACAAGTCAGTGTGTCTTCCACTTGGTGCTTATTAAATTGAGGCACTTATACCCCATAGTATGCCAGGGACACACAAATAGCAATTTAAAACACTTTTTTTTTTTTTTTTGCGGTATGTGGGCCTCTCAGTTTTGTGGCCTCTCCAGTTGCGGAGCACAGGCTCTGGATGCGTAGGCTCAGCAGCCATGGCTCACGGGCCTAGCCGCTCCGCGGCATGTGGGATCTTCCCAGACCAGGGCACGAACCTGTGTCCCCTGCATCGGCAGGCAGACTCCCAACCACTGCGCCACCAGGGAAGCCCAAAACATTATTTTTATATTAAAACAAACACACGTATATCAGGGGGTAGAAAGCACAATTCACAGAGCTTTTTCTTATTTTTAAAGTGAAAACAAGAAATTATAAATACATTTCTGGTTTACAGAAGGTATCAGACACTACGCCCAAGGATCTTGGGCACGTACAATATGTACCATCCTCCCTTATGAATAATTACATTAGAAGGTTTGAGAAGCTGTAGTGTTTTCCTGGTTTCTGAAAGCATATGAGCCTAATTCTATTCATCATGGTGTGGCTTTTTTTTTTTTTTTTTTTAATGATGTGGTTTTAATAGTGGCTGTATCTTCCTTGAGGGACAGCACAGGACATTTTCTTGTCATAACTAGCAGAAGACTTCTCTTTTAGTTGAAAGTTTGGTAGTCTTGTTGGAGTACTCCCTGTTCTCTATTTCTGGCCAGAGTTTCCAGTTACAGCATCTTCTGTGTAGAGAGAAAAAATATGTTTTAGTAGAAACTATAATACACATTTGTAGATATTAGGTTCTAGTTCTGTTCATTGTTTTTGAGGTTTTGTTTTCTACCTGTAAACTGAACAAGATCCTGAATTCTTCTAGATTCCTCCAATATTTGGCTGCAACTCTCCAAACTAATGTTTCCAATTTTTCTCTCACTCTTTGGCTTAGAATCATTGAGAACTAAAGCAGCCTTTTTCTCAAAGCCATGGAAGCTAAAGTTGGACAGTTTGATATAAACTTTGGAGAGATCACCACAACAGCTCACGTGTGGACAATCTTCATGCCTGTTGCTACATGACCACTCAGAAAGACCACCTGAGACCTTCAATCTACAAACCAGGAAAATCTGTCAGACTGCCACTGCCACCCTCGCTCCATCTAAAGATACTTCTAGTCCAGAGAAATCTTCTGGACTGGCTGCCTTCAAAACTCAGAAACTGGGGTTATAGTCTGCTCAGATCATTAACCGTTGTTTTTCCTTTGTTTCCATAGAAATGTCACTTGTTAAATACCTGATGGAGCTGCTCACACGGTATGGGACTAACCTTGGAGGTCCACCTACAGCACCACCTCCTAAAATGAGACACAACTGTTTAGCTAAACCAACTTGTTTTCAAGACTAAGAGACCAGTTCAATAGAGCAATCTATGTACTCAGTTTCAAAGGCAGAGCTGAAGGGGAGCAAAATAAGCCACCCCAAAAGTACAGGTGCAGCAAGGGCACTCTGACCCTCATTTGTCCCCCCTGAAAGCAGGAAACAAATCTCCTATGCGAAGGTACACTCCCTATACCAGGAGGATAAAAGGCATCCTTATCACCAGAAATAGGGAACTTAGCGCCAAGAAGTCTGCATAAGCAAACCTTGTTACTTCACTAATTTACTACCACAAGATCAAACCCCTCTCTTTTGTCAATTCCTCCCAAATTTATTGTTTCCTTGTCCAAAAGGTATTAAAGTTGCCTGCTTTGGTCACATCGGGGAGTCATATTTAATAGGTGCCCTTACATACAAAATTAAACTTGTTTTTCCCCTGTTAATGTGTCTTATGTCACTTTAATTATTAGACCAGCCAAAGAACCCAGAGAAGGGGAGCGTCTTCCTCCCCAGCATCTGTAAGTTGTGATGAGATGTTTCCCACTCCTCCCCTTCTCCGCTCCTACCAGACCATTGATTTTCTTCAAAATCCTGTTTTACTCAGAGTTACAATGTTAAGCATTTTTATGCATGTGGTAATGATAATAGACAACGCTATGAGCAAGGCTGTCCTCTGTTCTCACAATAACTCTGACATGTCTCATTAGAAAGTTTGGTTGATTCTGCTTTGTTGAACATCTAAAGAGATACTGTAACTGGAAAAGAGGCTTTAGAGATGAAGCTAGAAGACAGAGGCTAATCAATTCCTTAGAAGACAATAAAGAATGCAGAGAGAAAATTGTGGAGTTATATATCTGGAGAAAGAGGTAAATGCATGGGAGATGTGAGAAGGTGTATTTGAACTTGGATGGTGAAATCATACCCAGTAAAATCCCTTGCCAACAACCACCGTTGCTTTTGAACTTCTGGCTCTACAAGATGGGGGAGAGAAAAAAAACTCCAATCGCTATTTTGGTATTCTGGCACACTGATAAGATAACAGCCCTATTATTACTTCTCTTATAGATTAAGAATGCTCTTTAGGACTGTATAGGCACTTCTTTCTGAATGTAGCTCATGGTAGTGATGAAGTAGGTTCACAATAAAATAATCACAATGGACTGCGGCTGAAAACACTATACTTGTTCATTTTATTTGGTCTCGATACAAAATAATTCAAGTGATAAAGCTCTCCTCGGTCACCAAGGAATAGTAGCTGTAGATAAGTAGCTGCGAATTTGAGATGGAAATGTTTTATAAAGAACAAAATTTCTTAGAATGCTCTGGATGATGGCCGTCTTAGGGCTCACTTAGTTACCCAGGCTCCAAGGAAGGCACTAACACGCCAATCTAAGTCACACTGCACAGAAAAGGCTAGAACACCAGAATTTCCTTCCTTGTTATCATACCTGCCCTCACCCTGCCTAAAAACTTCCAGCCCTTTTATCCTGATGTATATGAATTAAATTGGAATTTTATGGTGGCTTATATAGTACTTTACATTTTTAAAATTGTTGAAGAAACAGATGGTGGTAGTTTATAAGGAATACAGTGGAAATATATACTGATGGAATTTTCTTCTCTACTGTAGACCTTGCCCTAAAAAGGATGATGGTTTTCCACGTTCTAGATTTTTCTCCATGAGAGCAGCCCTCTCTAGATTTTGGAACTCAAGACATGCTCGCCCAATGTGATGCCTGTTTTGCAGCAAATAGCAGGTTTGATACAGTTTTTCCCTTTGCATCTTGCAAAGCAATTTTGAAACTGCTTTACTGGTGTCCCTCCTCAAAGTAGGGTGTGATTCCACAGAAAGACTCATGCCCAGGCCAATAATAGATGCATAAAATCTGATATCCTTGGGATTTTCACATGACTGTCAGAAGGCAAAATAGAAGATGATGTAAGTTTTAGTAGTTATGAATTTTTAGTCTAATTTCAATGTCCTCATTAATACATCAACTGTGTAACTTCATTATATTCTGCACTTATTATTTAGTAACAAAGAAGCAGAGAAAAGCTCTTAGAGGGAAAACTGTTCCTTTTGAGTAATGAGCTACAGCTCAAAGGAAGCAACTGTGTTTCTTCTCTGCTCATACATGCTCTTGAGGGAAACAAGACCCCTGCAGGAGGTGAAGCTGGGTTACCCTGGGCTCAGAAGACACCTGGGGTCCTGGAGGCTAAGGAGGATGCAGGGAAAACCCTCCTCTCGTGGAGGGGGGGGCGGGTTATAAAGTGCCATCGGAGGGCTTTGGGTACCACTTATTTATTAAAATAGGGGCATCAGGGTCCCCATGTTTCTTGTGGAAAGCCGAGAGGTCACACCCAGGAGGTCCTCCCAAGGAAATGAGAGCAATATAAAAACTGGCTGCCCTCACGCCCTCTGCATGGGTGGTTTGTGCCGTCTCTCCTCTCAGGAAGTCTTGGATCAAAACTGCTGAGCACAAACAAAAGGGAGGCCCAGTTTCCTGGCGGGTTTCAGGTCTTTGTCTTTCTTTACTTGAGTAAAAAGATGGGGACTTTCTACTGAGTAGTATGCTTAGGTGAAGGACCCTGGCAGACTCCTTTTCAAATGCCAGGAAAGAATCCATAAGTCTTATGAATAGTCACATTTATATAATATTTTAAAAAGGTAACCAAATAGTATTATATTAAATCCAACCAGGCTGAATGTATCCTAGAGACACTGACAACAATAGAACTTGAGTGAGAATATAGATTAAAAAAAAAAAAAAAAAAAGTGTTATGTGAAACCCAGACCACACTCAGTCCTTCTGATCCAGTTCAAAACCTTGCAGCCTGGCTCTGTTGGTTTGGCTTTTCCATGCCTGGTGGAGAGTGTTTCCACCAGGATGCTGGAGTTCTGGGAAGCCTGTGGCCAAGTCCGATGTGCAATAGGGAGCTGCCTAACATGGTTCCCGGAAGAAGCAGTGACTATTCTCTCCGCGCTGCCGCTACTCCGACAAGCCTCACACCACTCAGCATCCTCCGGATAGATCTTAGTTAAAAGCCATTTCCCAGTCACTGAAGTGCAGCTATCACTTATGAGACTGTTATGAGATGGTGCATGACCATCATGTATTTGACAGAGACTTTAGATTTCGTTTGTGAATACTTTTTCATTAAAAATGAGTCATAACAATGTGAAAAAGATATTGAAAAATACCATAATCATGTCGTCCCAGCTACCACTGTTTTTCTTATTGTGCATGTTTTACATAGTGGCAATCATAGTATCATTTTTAACTCTGACTTTTAAAAAAACTTCATTGGTGTAGAGTTGATTTACAATGTAGTGTTAGTTTCAGGTGTATAGCAAAGTGAACCAGTTATACATATGCGTATATCCACTCTTTTTTTAGATTTTTTCCCCCATATAAGCCATTACACAGTATTGAGTAGAATTCCCTGTGCTATACAGTAGGTCCTTATTTTTTTAAAAAATATCTTCCAACAAACAAAAGCCCAGGACCAGATGGCATCACAGGCGAATTCTACCAAACATTTAGAGAAGAGCTGACACCTGTCCTTCTCAAACTCCTCCAAAAGATTGCAGAGGGAGGAACACTCCCAAACTCATTCAATGAGGCCACCATCACCCTGATACCAAAGCCAGACAAAAATGTCACAAAGAAAGAAAACTACAGGCCAATATCATTGATGAACATAGATGCAAAAATCCTCAACAGAATACTAGCAAACGGAATCTAACAGCACATTAAAGGACCATACACCATGATCGAGTGGGGTTTATCCCAGGAATACAAGGATTCTTCAATATATGCAAAGCAATCAATGTGATAAACCATATTCACAAACTGAAGAATAAAAACCATATGATCATCTCAATAGATGCAGAAAAAGCTTTTGACAAAATTCAACACCCATTTATGACAAAAACCCTCCAGAAAATAGGCATAGAGGGAACTTACCTCAACATAATAAAGGCCATATATGACAAACCCACAGCCAACACCATCCTCAATGGTGAAAAACTGAAACCATTTCCACTAAGACCAGGAACAAAACACGGTTATCCAGTCTCACCACTATTATTCAACAATTTTTTGGAAGTTTTAGCCACAGCAATCAGAGAAGAAAAAGAAATAAAATGAATCCAAATTGGAAAAGAAGAAGTAAAGCTGTCACTGTTTGCAGATTCTCTATACATAGAGAATCCTAAAGATGCTACCAGAAAACTACTAGAGCTCATCAATGAATTTGGTAAAGTAGCAGGATACAAAATTAATGCATAGAAATCTCTTGCATTCCTATACACTAATGATGAAAAATCTGAAAGTGAAATTAAGGAAGCCCTCCCATTTACCACTGCAACAAGAAGAATAAAATACCTAGGAATAAACCTACCTAAGGAGACAAAAGACCTGTACGCAGAAAACTATAAGACACCGATGAAAGGAATTAAAGATGATACAAACAGATGGAGAGATATACCATGTTCTTGAATTGGAAGAATCAACATTGTGAAAATGACTATACTACCCAAAGCAACCTACAGATTCAGTGCAATCCTTATCAAACTACCAGTGGCATTTTTCACAGAACTAGAATTAAAAATTTCACAATTTGTATGGAAACACAAAAGACCCCAAATAGCCAAAGCAATCTTGAGAAAGAAACACAGAGCTGGAGGAATCAGGCTCCCTGACTTCAGACTATACTACAAAGCTACAGTAATCAAGACAGTATAATACTGGCAAAAAAACCCAGAAATATAGATCAATGGAACAGGATGGAAAGCCGAGAGATAAACCCATGCACATGTGGTCACCTTATTTTTGATAAAGGAGGCAAGAATATACAATGGAGAAAAGACAACATCTTCAATAAGTGGTGCTGGGAAAATTGGACAGCTACACATAAAAGAATGAAATTAGAACACTCCCTAACACGATACACAAAAATAAACTCAAAATGGGGCTTCCCTGGTGGCGCAGTGGTTGGGAGTC
>NW_006799027.1:561251-572238 GCF_000442215.2 Lipotes vexillifer | reverse complement strand
AAACTCAAAATGGATTAAAGACCTAAATGTAAGGCCAGACACTATAAAACTCTTAGAGGAAAACGTAGGCAGAACACTCTATGACATAAATCACAGCAAGATCCTTTTGACCCACCTCCTACAGAAATGGAAATAAAAAAAAATAAACAAATGGGACCTAATGAAACTTAAAAGCTTTTGCACAGCAAAGGAAACCATAAGCAAGACGAAAAGACAACCTTCAGAATGGGAGAAAATATTTGTAAATGAAGGAACAGACAAAGGATTAATCTCCAAAATTCACAAGCAGCTCGTGAAGCTCAATATCAAAAAAACAAACAACCTAATCCAAAAATGGGCAGGAGACCTAAATCGACATTCCTCCAAAGAAGATACACAGATTGCCAACAAACACATGAAAGAATGCTCAACATCATTAATCATAAGAACAATGCAAATCAAAACTACAATGAGATATCACCTCACACCAGTCAGCATGGCCATCATTAAAATATCTACAAACAATAAATGCTGGAGAGGGTGTGGAGAAAAGGGAACCCTCCTGCACTGTTGGTGGGAATGTAAATTGATACAGCCACTATGGAGAACAGTATGGAGGTTCCCTCAAAAACTAAAAATAGAACTACCATATGACCCAGCAATCCCACTACTGGGCATACACCCTGAGAAAACCATAATTCAAAAAGAGACATGTACCACAATGTTCATTGCAGCTCTATTTACAATCGCCAGGACAAGGAAGCAACCTAAGTGTCCATTGACAAGTGAATGGATAAAGAAGACGTGGCATATATATGCAATGGAATATTACTCAGCCATAAAAAGAAGCAAATTTGAGTTATTTGTAGTGAGGCAGAGGAACCTAGAGTCTGCCATACAGAGTGAAGTAAGTCAGAAAGAGAAAAAGAAATACCGTATGCTAGCACATATATATGGAATCTTAAAAAACAAAAATGGTCATGAAGAACCTAGGGGCAGGACGGGAATAAAGGTGCAGACCTACTAGAGAATGGACTTCAGGACACGGGGAGGGGGAAGGGTAAGCTGGGACAAAGTGAGAGAGAGGCATGTACATATATACACTACCAAACATAAAACTGATAGCTAGTGGGAAGCAGCCGCATAGCACAGGGAGATCAGCTCGATGCTTTGTGACTGCCTGGAGGGGTGGGATAGGGAGGGTGGGAGGGAGGGAGACACAAGAAGGAAGAGATATGGGGATATATGTATATGTATAGCTGATTCACTTTGTTATAAAGCAGAAACTAACACAGCATTGTAAAGCAATTATACTCCAATAAAGATGTAAATAAATAAATAAATAAATAAATATAAATAAAGACCTCTTTATTCTGATGGTCAGTCTAGACAGCCAGTGTTTCTTTCCCCTGGACCAAAAATAATCTGTCATCTCTACCAAGTTCAATCGCATCCTGAGTGTCCAGCACAATTCTCAGCATGTAGCAGGTGGTTAATAATTATTTGTTAAATAAATAAATGAAAAAATGAACTCGTATGATCAGAAAATTACTCTCACTACAACTGGGACATATCAAGATATAGATCTTATCTTTATTACGACCTAGGAGCCCTCCTGCTTGGTGGTAGAGAATGAAGTTTAGTTCAAGTTTCAATCTTGGACAGAAGCAAGAATTGACGTCTCTTTTGAGCATTAACTCAATCTTTTTGGTAGAATTGCTCAGGCTTTCAGATTCTTCTCCTGTCTCCTGGCTCATCTCTGAGACGCTGTTCGGGGCACAGGGAGAGGCCAGCATGACTTGTGTCACTGGAGGAACAAAGCCCCCGGCCTAGTGGTGATTCTGCTCTGGTTGGTGGTGAGGAACCATGTTTGAGCCAGAGTTCAGGGTCACTGTGGATGATGAACTTGTAGCCTATTTGGAGCCCTGGAAATTTGGCTTTTTCCCAGAAAGTGATGATGCACAGATGCCACTGAGTGTCTGACACATCTTCCATCTGTCTCCTGGCCCAACCTGCATGTCTCCCAGGCCCCTCGGCAGCCACCAGCTCTCAACTCAGTAGTAAGCCGGGAGCCTTGTAGCACCACCCAGGCACCTCTCCTAACCAGGATGCTTCCTCTTCCTACCTGGGCCCAGGTTACCTCATGTTGAAAGGTTATACAGAAAAGCAAAGGAGAAAAGTAAAAATAGCGCCCTGCTGCATGAAAGAGTGACTGTTGGGAGGTCTTCACAAAGAAGTATATCACATGACCCTGGACGTGAGAAAACTTACAAATTATTTTGGGAGGGAACTTAGAGGAGTGTCCTGAATTTTTTAAGTTGACGGCCATTTTCATTCTTTTTCCTGCTTCTTTTTAAAATTCTTTTAAAATTTAAATATAGTTGATTTACAATATTGTGTTATTTTCAGGTGTACAGCAAAGTGATTCAGTTATACATACGTATACATATATATATATATATATATATATATATATATTCTTTTTTAGATTCTTTTCCATTATAGGTTATTACAAGATATTGAGTATAGTTCCCTGTGCTCTACAGTAGGTCCTTGTTGGTTAGCTATTTTATATATAGTAGTGCATATATCTTAATCCCAAACTCCTAATTTATCGAGTGAATTGTTAATCCAGTGCCCCACGTAACCTATAAAACTGAGATCCAGACATCCTTGTCTTGTTCTTGGTCATTCACCGGTCCTCTCTATGGAAGGATGAGTGGAGGGGTGGAAAGATGGAGGCCAAGCGTCTGGTGCGGATGAAGTCTGTCCACTGGGAAGGTGCGGGGATGATCAGGTGCAGATGCTGTCCTCACACGGGGCTGGACAAGGACGCCAGAGAGAGAGGAGTGTCTGTGCTTCCACAAGGGCTGGTCCCAAGCTGTTTTGCTTCTTTCTTACTGATTTTCTCTCCTTACTTCAGTCCAACCTCCCACCCAAAGAAGCAAGAAAGCTTGAAGAAAGCTACCCAATCCTTTTTTTTTCTGCTTCACATCGACCCTGCTACAGCTGAGAACAAACCCATCTCCATCACCTAAATGGGGTGGTCTGCAGCAGCCTGGGCTCCCTGAAAAATAAGGATGGTATTTATCAATACTTTCATAAGATATTTGACTTCAAAATGCCGTCATATATATGTTTATTTGTATTGCTGTTCTCTTTAGCAAAACAAACAAACGAAAAACAAAAACAAAGAGGACAACAACGAAAAATCCTTCTGTAATGATCTTTGTTGAACTCAGGCTGTTATTAAACATGGCTGGCATCTGTTGAGCCTGTGCCAGTGGGGCAGAGGGGGACCACGGGAGTGAACCAGGCGTTGGGCTGCCCAGGATCTGCCATCCTCCGGGGCGAGTCCTCCGCCGTGAGTCCTCCCCAGCGAGTTGGGAGTGGCCAGTTTCCCTGGCAGCTGTTGAAGGCAAGCACGTTCTCTGTTTGACTCTCAGAGAGGCACGTGCCCTTTGGACCAGAGAAATGGCCTCTGGCTTGACAGTGAAATCAGGGTTCAGGAAAACGCTTCTGAATAAACTTCCACTGAGTGAAATGTGATCAATAAACCCAGATGGTTGCCAAAGAGGGCAAGCATAAACCCCGGGCGGCCAGGTGCAGGCTAACTGGCCCGCTCACCGCAGGAAGGGGTGCTGCGTCCCGGGCAGGGCTAGGAAAACGGAGGGCCTTCCCTGGAGTCCGAGAGGGTGGGGCCTGGTCCAGGGCTGACACTTCACTTCGTTTGCGCAATGCCTCTCCTTATTACATAATTTCCCTATGAGCCTGCACAGTAGGCAAAATATGTGCTCAAGAGGCTTTCCTTTGCCTACATATCGTTTTCTGCACACATGATTGGCGAAGTCTTCTCTTCACACCCCGAGTCTATGATTGGCCTTGATTACTCGACAACAGGAGATCAGGGACGGGTACCCGGCTTCCTGCCTCCTCGTCTCCTTCCTCTTCCATCCGGGGATAATCCCCATGATTCTCAAATTCTAAATTCACTAAGGGCTGATTCACCACACTTGCCACTTATTCAACCAATTTAGCAGCAAGGCACTCTTGGGGCCTAATTTCTGATTTGAATCGTGTTCATCGCATCTTAGAACAAATGAAGACTTATCTGATGGGAGTGTGGTGTTAGTTGTGTGGCCGGTTAAATCTCGGGTGAGGGATGGACGTGGTGGTGGCACAGAGGGATGCTGGAGGATGGTGCCCCTTCTACACCTGCTTCCCTCTGGAGTGAGTGGCCGCCAGCCCTTGGAGGTAAACACTGAGCTGGGGGGCAGTGCCACGACACGCAGTGGAAACACAGCTGCAGGAGTCCATGCCGGCTGCTCCTGCTTTGCAGTTAACCGAGGAAGCTGGGTCCCAGGGAGCTGAGTGTCCTTTACAGACCCAGTGGGTCTCATTGCCCCACTGCTGTTCTCACACCAGAAGCCACGTGGTCTGAATTCTTCTGGGGCTGTGTGATAGGCACCAGGATGCCCATTTTAGGAGCCACGACCTGGGGTCCATGTTAGGATTTCACAAACTTACCAACAGGGTTTGTCTTCAGCCCCTTGTCACCTGTCTTAGACCCTCTGTCCTTTCTCAGGTTCTCTACCTTGAGTACTTATTCCTATGTCACCCATCGACTACCCGAACTATTTATGAATGTTCCCTAAAAGCATCTTAGCCAACAAGAGAATCATTACTTTTTTTCCTGGCAAACTCTGTTCCTCCAATATTTACTTGTCCCAACTCAAAGTGGCCTGTTGAGCATTGATCTATCTGACTGACCGTGACCAGGCAGTAGGTTTCTCTGCCTCGATTCTTTCCTGAATCTGCTTCGTACACTGAAATCTACCTCCCCTGTATCCCATCCCTTCAACCCACCTGTTCCCAGTCAACTGACTGTCTGGTTCAATGCAATGAAGTAAGATATTTAGAGACAATAAACAAATGCATGGGTCTGTTTTAACTGGTGACATGACACCTTAATCCAAAGAAGGGACTCCAATGCCGGGAATTTCGGACTCTCAGGAAGACAGTGGGTGGATGGGGCTGAATACATCAGGTCAGTCTTTTCAGAGCCCTTCAGCTCCCACTTGCCAGCTCAGTGCCACCTACTCTGATCAGGCTTAGCATAGCTTATTCATCCATCACATGCACACTTGTCCCAAATCTATACGTAGGGCAATTTTTCAGAGTGGTCATATTTTCCAACCAGAAATTAAGATACATGATCTAAAAAAAGAGACTTCTTGGTTGTGAATTTATTGATAGAACAAAGAGAAGTCTACAAAAACGCACTATTCAGGTGAAGAACAAAAAGAATTCTTATTAAAAAGTAAAAAATCATAGGAAATTGGAAGTTTTTCAGGATATCAAAGGTACATGGTTGTATGGTTGCCACATCAGGTCACAATGCTGCAGAGCTATAGCAGAATGAGAGCCTTGGGTCTGGAGACCTTTGTTTTTATCACAGCAGTGCCAGTAATGTGCTGTGACACAGATCAAGTCCTTCAATACCCATAGACATCCTCCCTCATCCTTTAAAGAGGAGAAGAAATGTAGAGTAAGAGTGCACAGTGTGGTCTGTGGCATCAGACAGACTTCTGTGTTGATTCTGGCTCTGCCCTGTTTCAAGCAGTGTGACCCTAAGCATGTAACTTACCCCATCTCTGAGCTGTGGTTTCCTCATCTGTGAAACAGAGATAATGATAGAACTCAGAGCTCACCAGAGCACACATATTATGTGTCCAGTGAATGGTAGCTATAATTATAAAATTAATACAATATTGTGATTAGATTCACTGAATACAAAGTTCCTTTCTAGTAAATCTATCAGGAGAGAAAGTAGAGGAAATAAAGGGAGAAGTTTATCGGTTACGACCATACTCTTGTTTTTCCCTCCATTTTTCTCTGGTGATCTAGAAGCAGCTTAATACAACTTCCAGATCTGGATGAATCAGCCAGTCCCCTTCCCACCCCCAGCCAAGAACATTTCCAGGGAAGAGGTAGACTGTACATTTTAAGTATAATCCCTCAGTTTCGTTTCCCCAGTGAGCTCTGTCAGCATCCAGAATCTCCTTCTCTAATAATGACCTTCCCCAGTGAAAATTAAAGACTCATTCATCTAGAGATGGGCAAATGTAAAATTGTGCTTGTAAAATAACACCAGCTAAATCATCATCCTTCAACTTTGCGGCAAATAGGAAGCTTTTAACCTCAGAACAGTTAAGAATTTGGGTTTTAAGAAGCCATAACCCAGAGAGAATACATGAATCTTTGGCAGAGAAACTTCCTGCCATGCTCTTTTGCTGTAGTTTTCTTCCCAGCCACCTAAACCTCATGAAAATAAAAATAATGATCAATCACCCAAAGTAGTACTTGTCTAAAATAACTGAAATGCGATAGCAAATGAGTGCTAGGAATGCACAGCAGCAGACACTGGCTATCAAGCCAGGAGATTACTCATTAATACTTGGCCCAGGTTGATAGAGGGTCATTCCCAGAGCCTCTGCACTGTGTCTTGACAGCCTGGTGCCCACTTACATTCTTCAACCGCCACATCAACTTGAGTAGACCAATTGTCCATGTGAGCCGGGAGCTTTAGCCGGCAAAGATGGTGAGCTGATTCTGTGCTTACAGGCCCAAGGAAATCGGGGTAATGAGCCTTAGAAAAAGTTAGCTCATTTTTCTATGATCATTTTAACCTTTCTCCTTAAACAAGAATTTTATTAAAAAATTCACATGTACCCTCCCAACCCGCTTTTAAAATAGTCTTTCAAGCTTGTTGAAGGATGATGCTCTTGTAGTCTACAAAGAGGATGAAGCAGGGATAACTTTGAGGGTGAGGGATTTATTTGAACCACTTTGATTCTGGCAAATACGGTAATCCAAATGGGCACCTGTGGGTCACGCGTGACATGGGATCCACGAATGTGTTGAGTTTGCTTTCCTCTCCTCTCTAGGTGGCTTTGATACATTTGTTAAACTTACTGACTCATTCTAAAATTATTTTTCACCAGGTGCTAAGTGTCTGCAATAGAAAGATAAGAGATCACAGTCCTTGCCTTCAAGAAACTGACAGTCTCCTCGGGGAGGTAAAACAGAAGGCAAGGAATCACACTCCCACAGTAGGGTGACCCCCAAGGAGCCATGGGGGCCCCAGGGAAAGCAACCAGCTTGGAGGACACAGCCTCCTCGAAGAAGTGACATCCGCCAGCAGAGAGAGTAGTGATCCAGAGTGGAGGGCCTGGTATTGATGTAGGAGTAGAAATCCAGACTGGAAATTTAATCTAAAACTCGAGTGATTGTTTGCAAAATCCATTTACTTTCAGAAATCTAATCTCTGCAGTTTGTTTCTTCAGAGGACTAAACTTCCATCCTAGTTCTTAGGACGGAAGAGATGATGTTTGTGGCGTCTGAGTGACGGTGCCAGGCCTCCCAGGAAGAAGAGACTGCGTCCCTGCTGGGTTTCTGGACTGACGCTGGAAGCGGGTTTCTACACCGTGTCGTTGACCTTGGACACGCCTGACAAGCAGACTCTCACTATGGGAGGCAGTGGGCGGGACAGGGGGGCAGGAGTGAGATCACATGGGAGCGGGGGATGAAGCTGGACTGTTCACAGCCTCTCTAGCGGAGTCATGATCCAGAAAGGCCTTCCCCCAGGGGCTGTGGCCATGAGCCGGGGAGCCTTAGTCCCAGCTCTTCCTTCACCAGTCCCAACCCTGCTCCTCGGTTCACCCAGCTGCTTGAGAAGCTGAAATACTGAGACTGAGACCTACTCAGGCTGCTGACAGGGGACTCCAGCCCTCCTCCAGAAAGAATCAGGCACATAGACACGATTTGTCATCACTGCTAACAGTTACACCACCAATAAGCACAGTGCCTGGCTTTCTGTAGCGTGAGGCTCTCAACCCACAGTTATGCGTAGAATCTCATATTACCCACCTCACTGGGTCGTTGTGAGGATTAAGTGAAACTGCTTTCTCTATAAACTGTACAGCACCATATAAACACGGATTATTCCTGTTATTTTATTATCATCAGTCTGCACAGAAAATCCCGAGAGGCCGGGAGGCAGGTATTATTAACTCACATTTTTGTGTGGAAGGAACACAAAGAATTGGGAAGAAAATGCAGTACATGGACTTAGGAAAGCTGTGGATGGTTATTGTTCTGGAAGAAAGGAAATAAAACAGTAGATTTTACAAACTCTTTTTTCATCCAACAGTTTCAAGTTTAAATAATATGGTTTGATTTCATTTTACTTTTTCTACATCTCGAAGGGCTCCTCTGGGAGAATAGTCAGAAAGGGGTGTTTTTCCCTTCATTCTTCACTTTAGGAACAGTAAGTTTGGTATGGTTATGCCTGAGAACAAAGAAGAACTACATCAAACTGCTGGGTTTTTATTTTTCCAGTGAAGATCAACTTCAAAAAAAAAAAAAAAACGTGGGACGTGTGTGTTCAGGTGGGGCAGGTGGGCAGGTGGGGCAATTTCCGAGAGCAAAATGTTGACTGGCGTTTCCCTGGAGGGCAGGGCAGTGCCTGAGCACTGGAGCATCTTTGTTCTTGCCTGAGCTCAAGGGGCTCTGTTCTAACGCCGTCCATCCCCTCTGTGAAGTGTCTTTGTCATTTGCAGCTTTAAGTGATGCAGCGGCTGCAGGCTGATGGAGTGGGGCTGGCGTGTTTGGGCGGCCAGAAGTGCTACTAGGGCTAGAATTCCCTGCTGGAGGGGCCCTTATCTTGATGAAAGGAGCCAGTGGCCAGACACCGTGAAGGGGCTTTGCCCTTTGCATCAGCTACAGGGCATTGCTTGCCGGAGTTGCTGGGCTTGCTTAGGTGAGGTCCAGGGGAGAGGGTTGAAGAGGGGATGGATCTCCATCAGGCTCATCTGCGCCAAGAGAGGGGATACCACGCTAGAAGCAGCCCTCATTTCCAAAGGGAGGCACTTCCAGAAGCTTCAGGCAAGACCTCTGCTGAGGAAGTAGGATGTGATTTTTGTGAGGATGACTTAGGTCTGGGACTGTCCCAGTTCCTGCCTCTGTCCTGGTGTAATTATGCATAATGTTCCCTCTCACTCTCCCAAGTGTCACTCTCGTCTTAGGTAAGTGCCTAAGACGTGACCCAGGTGGCCCAAGGACCCAATGGGGGCTGACACTTACCCAGCACTTAATCACGTGCCAGGCATGATTCTAAATGCTCTGATCATACTTTAAACTTTCCATCAGCCCTACCATCCCGGTATCATTCTCCCTAGGACACCACTCAGGACACAGGTTTAGAGTGGTTGTATCCCTGGTCTAGAGCCACCCAGCGGGAAGCGGCAATGTTAGAAACCCAGCCCAGCTCCACCCCAAATGGTCGGCTGGGACTGGGGCCCGTACAGGCTCTTCAAGCGTTCTTTAGTGCAAGACAGAATCGGGGGTCCACTGTCATTCTCACCTTGTTGGCTGACTTTCCCAGAAACAAGTTTCCCAGGGTTTTCATGCACATGATGAACCATAAGGTCTGTCTTCCCACCCAGTTTGGAAGTGACCAGAAATGACTTGCCTTCAAGTGGGAGGCTGGGCTGGATAACAAAATGCAAACCCCTTTAACTCTGAGTGGGAAAGGTATCAAGCGACGCCTGTATTTGTACACTCGCATTTCTCACCATGCCACGGAGGTGTGCCTTTGTAGAGTAGCTACCCAATGTGTGTGACAATAAGTGAGTTTTTAACAAGACCAGAGAATTTAAAAATAACACTAAGAACTCCTTGGGGTGCCCATTTCTTGCAGATTCGAAGCAAGTGTGATGTAAGTAGGTCTTTAATCACGTCAGAGAACTGGACTGGGAGAAGACATCAAGCCTTGATGCTGGGAATATTTTGCATTAGGTGCTAGCCATTGACTCTGACCTCAGTGAGGACATTTGTTGCTGTCAGGGATTGACACTGGGGTGCTTTCACTCGCATCAGAAAAGCCGTCACTTAGAGGATTTCGTGTTAGGACTCCTTCGTCCTCTGTGAGGTGCTGGCCCTTTCAACCTGGGTTTGTAAACTTGAGTCTGCACTGGCCCCAAAGGGGTCCCTGCCACTTGCCCCAAAGGGATCCCTGCCACTTGCCCCAAAGGGGTCCCTGCCACTTGCCCCAAAGGGGTCCCCGCCACTTGCCCCAAAGGGGTCCCTGCCACTTGGAGCTGTACGTTCCCCTCCTGGAATTTAGATGTGAGAGCACTCAGAGAAGAGAGTGACTGAAATGGAAAACCCAGAGGGGCCTCTGGCTGTAACACACCTCTTTAGCCATTTGAAACCATTCTGAAAGTCTTCACAGCCCAAGGGCAGGGAAATGGTTCTTCATTTCTGAGGTCTCCACAGGGGAGCCTGACCTTCCACAGAGCTTCCAGCAGATTCAGGACTGAGGTCATGAGTGGTCTCTCAGAGAAAACTACTGTGGCCTCCAAAATGGTGGCAAGAAGCCATTCGGTCTTGAGGGGCTGGGATTCTCATCTGGGTGGGACTGGGGCAGAAGAGCCCAGAATGGGAATTCAGTGAAAACAAAAAGCCATACTTCTTTGGATTTTTGATGACTACTATTTAAGGAAAGAGGAATATTCATCTACCACAATATATAATAGTCTCTTTATACCAAGAAATTGTGTAAGGATACATTTACAGACATAATTAAAACACCACTTTAATGGTGGAAATGGTTAATGATTCTGTCTAAAAAAGAAGACAGCTTCCTTTTCCTGGTATCAAGATGGCGGATTAACTTACCTGTTGATGCTAAAAATCTCACCCGACTCTTTTAAAGTCTATGTCAAGGGCCTGATCCTTCAACTCTTTATTTCGAACTCCCCAAAGGGTAAGCACTTTTCTTTAATACTTTATTTCACCCGCCATCAGCAATGTGGATGGTATTTAAAATCTCCTAAGATGTCCATATGAATTTTCCTTTGTATCTCTCAGGTTGAATTTTTTTGTTTCTTTTCCCCTTTGAGTCTCTGAAATCAGGACATGCACTGGTGGGCCACCCCCCCCCCCC
>NW_006799027.1:481326-560841 GCF_000442215.2 Lipotes vexillifer | reverse complement strand
GGCCCCCCCCCCCCCCCATGCATCTCCTGTATTTCTGACTCAAGCGAGATCTTTTGGGGCAAGTCGATTCCATAAAACAAGGAAAGAAAAGAAAGCATATTGATTCCCTCTCCTCTGGCTTATCAAGAAGGTCCTGGCACTGCGATTCTTTATCCAATCTCTGCTTCTTTATGTCAAGATTACAAAATTTAAAGGACTATCTTAAACAACAACAAAAACCTCTACCTACATTAGCAATTATCATTAACTCCCTTTTACAATCATTCCATTTTTCCCTCCTGCTGTTCTAGGAAAATCTGAATTAGAAAGCCTTGTGCTGCTCAAGGGCAATTAAGAGCAATGAGATGACAAAAGATCTTAGAACAGCTGACAAAGTGGCCCTGGGAGGGAACTGGGCCCTGGCTCAAAGTCCCGGTGCGGAGCCTGTGCCCCACGCAGCATGAGCTTTTATGCATGAAGAATGAAAAGATTTTCATCACCCAGGATAATGCAATTACAAAGTACACCACCAGAACCCACCCCATGCCAACTTGTTCAAAATTGGGCCTCAGACCCAGGGGGTCGAATTGAAATTTGAAGCTTAAACATCTCCATCTGCAGGGAGGGAGGGGAAGGGCTTGGTCTGCTTCCTAGTGCAGACAGGTGCCTGTTAGAAGGGGAGAGACATATGTTCATCGCCCATGGTAAGAAATGATTACAGGACCTAGGACGGGTGGACAGAGGGAGACCCAACTAATGTCAGAGAAGCAGCTAATTAAAGCGGGATCACAGGTCTCTTTTTCTCCTTTCCACGCGGTGTTGCTGCCGTTCGTACGCACGCAATTTAACGTGCATGGAGAGAGGAAAGCAGCCATCTCTAATTGCCCGAAAATGACATCGTGTTTGTTGTCCTGGATGCCTCTTTGCCTAGGTGGAAACTGTTTTCCTGATTAGTGTGCTCGCACAGACACTGCGATGTCCACCTTGCGGCTGGGAATTTTTTTCTAATCTTACGGAGATGAGCACAGTTCAGCGTCCTGATTACTGACACACCAGAGTGGTCGGTCTAGGCAATTGCTCTGCCCCTGGATTGCCAGGAGCACGGAGGAGAGGGAAAGGCCCCCTCCCTACCCGGGGCGCGTGAGATGAACCAGCGTAGGGTTAAGGAGGGCCGCTTTCTGTCACGTGGCTGTAAAGGCCCCAGCAGCAATCTTGAAGCTGTACGCTGCTGTACGATGCTCACTCCGCAATACTTACACTTCTTACTCTGACTCCTGATGTGTTTCCTGTCCCCAAGGTTACTGCTAACGGCACACATATCCCACGAGCGAGTCAGGCTCTCGGAGCTGAGCTTAAATCAGCAGGCATCCTGCGGCTGTTGGCGGTGACGGACTCATATCGCCTTGTTCTGGTGAAGGCTTCAATGCAGAGGGGCGAGTTCACAGCACTCTTCTGTCCAATCAGGAAATTTCCCTGTGAGGTATGTGGTGCGAAAGGAGCGAAGGAACATGAGAGAGCTGGGGGACATATACCCTCACGCACAACGAAGAGGGCAGGACCAAGAGGTTTTGGCTACTTTAAGAACGACAGTTATGCTTGACCGAGGGCTACCTCTGTAGCAGGGACTGCGCGGTCTTCACACGCATGCTCTTTTTTAACGTTCACGCTAAGCCTTCTAGGCAAGTCCTTTTATGGTGCCCATTTTACAGATGAGAAAGCTGAGGCTTAAAGAGGTTAAAGACACACAAAAGTGGCAGAATTCAAACTGGTCAGTCTGTCCTCGGACTTGACCCAAACTCCTGACCAAGCTAAGTGCTCAATGTACACAGAGAAAATCAAAGATTCTCAAGGATAGACCCATTTCCAGTTAACAAAACTAGATGAAAAATGGCAACTTCTACAATTTATTATAAACTAGTTGTCTAGCCGAACTGAATAATGGGCACCTCCTAACCAATCACCGTTTATACCTTCACCTCCATTTGGGATGATCTTCTATGGAGCAGCCGCTATGGGGCCTCTGGGCTGACAGTGGTTCACATTTGGTGTATCTTGGGAAAGACACAGAGTTATAGCCTCCCGAAGCCTGGGGCACGGGGAGGTAATTGTTTCCAGGACGCACAACTCAAAGGGTGCTTAGGAAGGTGGAGAGGGCAGGGAGGGGATGCAACAGGAGGGTGGAGAAAAGTGTTATTTTAAAAGGTGCAGTTTCTTTGGGAAGAGTCTGTGTATCTGTGTGGATGAATGGTAGTCAGGTGTAGAAAGCAGGGCCAGTCTAAAAGCTCAAACCTCACTCTCGGAATGAGTAGTCCTCTTGTCTGTGCTCTATTGGCAATTAATGATACATGTAACGTCTCCTTTACTACTGTCTTGGATTATTGTCTGCAACCTTTATTGCTTACTTCCTCATGTATTATTGACCAGTCTTCCTACCTCAATGATAAGCTTTTGGAGATGGGAAAATGAAGTTTTAAAATTACTTTTAACCCCTGTCACACCTAACAGAAACCTAGTCCATATCGATCAGCTGATAAAAGAAGATGCTTGTGCTCATTTTTTCCTCCTAGCTTGAAATAACAAAAGGAATTTAATCCAAGACATATTGGAGGGGCTCAGAGGAGAATAGTAGTAACAGCTTTTTCACTACAACTCCAGATGCTTCATTCATGCATGCATCCATCCATTCATCTGTTGATCCATTTATTCAATGTTCCTAGAATTATGCCAGTGAGAGGGGTACAAAGAGGAATAAGCACTTGGTCATGTCGTTCAGGACCTCACAGCACCATAGGCAGGAAGAGAGGGCTATGGCTGCTAACATTTGGGTAAATGGGAAAACCTAAGGGTCTCAGGTTGCTGGTAAGTAGTCCTCACATGCGTATCTATTAACTCAGTTATTCACCCAATAAATATTTATTGAGTGTTTACTGGAAACTGGGATATATGTGTGAATAAGATAGGTAAAGACCTTATACTCATGAAGCCTGTAGTCTAGTGAGGGAGACAGACATCTACAAAATAATACCAATGTTTATTTAATTATAAGCGCAATGAAAAAGAAGCACAAATTTTTGTGGAAGTATACAGCGGGTGAGTGGGGAGGGGTCTAACCTAGATTTGGCCAAAAGTGGTGGCAGGAAAAGTATTTCCCATGGAAGTTTCGATGGAGCTGCAACTTAAAGGCTCAGGAGGGGTTCACTGAAGGAGAAGATAGGAAACGGTGGATAATCCCAATTGCGTGGCTTGGAGGTGGAAAAGAGCCTGGCACAAAAGAGGAAATGAAATAACACTAGTCAGTAGAGCAAGGGGTGGTGCCAGATGAGGCTAATGAGTGAAGCAGGGACAGATCATGCAGGAGGTTTGAGTTGTTTTTGTTTCAGTTTCACCACATAGCATCCACCCCTTCTTTCTGTTTGGGGGGCATCGTGATGTCATGATGTGCATGACATCAATCATACCCATAGCTACTGTCTCCTGTTATGGAGGATGAAGCAGAGAGATCGTCCTTCCTCCATCTCCTAGCATCCAAGGCATAGTCATGGGACCTATGTTTGTCCGCTTACTCACCCTGGATCCGGAGCAGGAAATGCAGTCACAGGAAGAGTGCAGCCTTTATTCGTGGCAGTGGCACCCTGTGGCATCCAGCAGTGGCAGCAGCGCTATCTGGCGCCCTGTCCTTCCATCTGGCCTCCAGAGCGCCCCCCTCCTCCGTTCTTCTCATTTCCCAAGCCATCCAGGGATTCTTTGAGCCTGCTACCATCTTCCAAAAACCTCCCTCTGTCTAAGTTCACCAGAACTCATTTCAGTTGCTTACAACCCAGAACCTTGACTAGTGAGCAGTGATTAGGAGGTTGGTTTTGAACTTAAGGACAACAGAAGCTTTGAAGGGTCCCATTGAAGGTGTAAGTTGAATATGAACATCACTGAAAATCCTTTAGTCTTCAAACTAATTCCACGTCACTCATTTGGTTTTTATAGAAACCAGAGAGGTAAGTACTATCATCTCCATTTTGCACCAAAAAGAGAACGCCATGGAAGAATCCGATGGGAAACAGCTGGTTAATTAATGGCAGAACAGGTGTCAGAGACCAGGTCTTCTGATTTCTCGTACATTGCATCTTCTGTTTCATGGCTTCTGTGCCAGAAACAGTAGAGAATTGTTTAAGCTTTGGACTTAAACTCAGCAATAGAAATTCTTGTAAACTCCATGCTCATACCCATCTCTATTTATATTAGATAGTAGATCCACATGAGAAAGAATGTAGCATCCTTCAGAACAGAGTCTGTCTAGAAACACTTCCAAAACACAAAGGGGCAGTTAGGAATTTACAGGTTCACAATTCTGTATAGCTACAGAGACATGCATTCTCACTAGAGAGAAGTTTGAAGCTTGGAATCACAAGATGCCAAACAACAGCAGAAAGTATATTAGTAAAAGTATGGAGCAAGGTATTAGGTAGCCTCCTGGGAAGCAGCAAAGATTGAGAGTCTAATCATAAGCTTTGACATGAGACACAAAGACAATACCTATCTTGTAGGACTATTGTAAGGATTAAACAAAGTAGCCCATGGAATGTTCTTAGCACAAACCCCAATACAGAGAAAATACTCCATTAGATCTTCATTACCTTCCTTTGTTTCCAGAGACATTAGAAAGCAAGTGGGGATTTGTCTCCTAGAGCCCTGGATTGATATGATGGGTCAGAGAGGATCTTCAGCACAGAGAGCCATGGTCAAATCCAAATCTGTCAGGCAGGGGCTATGGAGAGAGGCTGGAGGGAAAGCGAGCAGAGTCTCTCCCCTCCTTTTCCAGGCCAACCATGTTGCTGGGATTTTCTTTCTTACAAGTTCTCTGGAATTTAGATGACCTATTCAACCTTCAAGGATGTTAGAAGAAATTGGTGTGTTGCTTGAAATAAAACACACAAACATCAATCCAATTCTTTTACATGTTTTTCTAAAAACCAACGGATAAGAAAAGTTTTTTTTTTCTTTTTGGGGGAAAGAAACAAAAGAATCTTTTGATTAAAAAAAGAATATTTTCTTTTCTATGAAAACCAAATATTTTTCTAAAAGCAAATTTTATTTTCCCAAATATTTGACAAGAGCAAGCTGTAAAATGCTGAAGGAGTTTAGTCAGCTGTGCAGATTGACTTTTGAAGTGTAAAATAAACCTTTACTTAACAGATGTCAGGACTGTGACTTTGAGAGATAATGACAGTTTTTGTAGTAGGTTGGTGACAGAATTTCTAAGGAAAATGAATAAAGTTTTGGTGCCAAGTCTGGAAAAAAAATGACAACATGATTATTAACAATTGACTGAACTGAGGAAAGCAAAAATAAGTGTTCTAATTTGTTTGATTAGACAGCGTAAATTGTTCCATAAATACCAGTAAAATACATTTAACAAAAGGACAGGCTGTACCTTCAGGTAAGCATGAGAATAACTCAAAGGCCCTACCTCCCTCCAAAATCACCATGAATGAAGTTGATGGAAAATCATTTCAAAGGCTTTAGACAAGGGATCAGACAGCCACTGTAGACTTTTTAATGACTATACTCAGATTCTACCCCTAGAGTAGCAAACAGGAAGTCTGCAATGCTGACAAACACATTTCAACTGGATGATGTTGGGTCAGCAGCCACTGCAATATTTAGTAGAGTTGAAATTTTAGGCAAAATCAAATACCCCTGGGCCCCATTCTGGTATCCTGCCATCTTCCCCTCAGTCCAACTTGCATGCCACTGGGCAACTTCTGGATGCAACTTAAGTCCTATTGCTCTGCAAAATCCTCTTGGGCTCCTCTGTTCTCCAGGCAGCTCTCTCTTCCTGAATAAAGAGGCCCCTGGTATAATCTACACTATATATATATATATATATAATCTATAATGCAGGATTGTGCATTGTCCTGCAAGAGTCTGGTCAAGCCAGAATCTCCAAACCTTTAATTCCACTCTAGGTAACTGGCACTGCACTTGGTGGTGTTTCCTAGGAGATGATACACAGGGACACCAGCTTCGCATAGGGATCCTGTTCTTTTCTGGAAAAGTGAGTTTGGGGAATAAAATAGATAACTCCAGAATATTTTACCTGAAGGCTCAAGCAAGAATCTGGTCTGAATGTCCACCTCTCCCTTCACATTTAGTGATTTTTGAAATGGTTGGGTTAAATCAACCATCTTGATATCGGATTTCTATTTGTTCCATTTGTTCTTTATTTTCCTTCTTTTTCTAACTTCTGTAGGTTTAATTAAGCAATTATAATTCAATTTCATCTCCTCTGTTGAATTATCTAACTTCTTTAAGATAATTGCTAGTGGTTATCTTAGGATTTACAATACAATTTTTACATAATTTGTGTCCAATTTCAAATAAATTTTACTTCCTTGTGTTGGGTAAGCACCTTATAATGGTGTATTTCCAATTCCTCACTCCAATCTCTTGCAGCGTTGTCATAAATTTTACTTTTACATATTCTGTAAACATGCAGGACATTGTTACTACTCTTTAAAGTTATTTTTAGAGCAATTAATAAGAAAAAAATTTACCTCCATTTATTCCATCTCTAGTGCTCTTCATTTCTTTGTGTAGATTCAAGTTTCTGACCTCTATCATACTCCTTTTGCCTGGAGAAGCTCCTTTAACGTATAACGTCTCTTATGAAGAAATTCTGCCACCAACGCATCCATTCCCTCGGTTTTTGTTTGTTTGAAAATGTCTTTTTTTAAAGTTATCGTTTTTGTCCATTCACCTGTAATTGTTTTCCTATCTTAACTATTGTGAATAATGGTGCAATGAATATAGGAGTGCAGATATCTCTTTGAGATAGTGATTTCATCTCCTTTGGATATATACCCAGATAGGGTTGCTGGGTCTATTTTTAATTTTTTGAGGAATGTCCATACTGTTTTCCATAGTGGCTGCACCAATCTACTTGGTACATGACCATCGTGTATTTGACGGAGACCTTAGATTTCATTTGTGAATACTTTCTCATTAAAAAGGAGTCATAACAAAGTAAAAAAGAGATTGAAAAATATCATAATCATGTCATCCCAGCACAATTGCTACCATCTTTACTTCTGTGCGTGTTGTACATAGTGGTAATTTACATGTCCACCAACTGTGTACCAGGGTTCCCTTTTCTCCACATCTTCTCCAACGCTTACTTATCTCTTGTCTGTTTGATAATAGCCATTCTAACAGGTGTGATGTGATGTATCATCACGGTTTTGTTTGCATTTCCCTAATGATTAGTGATACTGAGAACCTCTTCATGTACCTGTTGGCCATTTATATATCTTCTCTGGAAAAATGTCTATTCAGGTCCTCTGCCCATATTGAGTGGACTATTATTATTATTGCTATTGGGTTGTATGAGTTCTTTATATACTTTGGATATTAACCCTTTATCTTATGTGTGGTTTGCAAATATTTTCTCTCATTCTGTAGGTAGCCTTTTCATTCTGTTGGTTGTATTATTTGCTGTGCAGGAGCTTTTTAGTTTGATGTAGTCCCACTTGTTTATTTTTGCTTTTGTGGCTTGTGCTCTTGGTGTCATAGAAAAACCCTGCCTTGAGAATCGTCTTACTGTGGGGTGGTAATAAGGCTGCTTTTATTGTCATTTTCATTCAAAGTAGTTAGTTTAAATACTGGCATCCATCAGCTTTCCTTCCTTCTTTCTTTCTTTTCTCCTTCCCTCTCTTCTATTCCTTCTTCAACAAATATTTATAAACAACTTGCTAGGGACCAGCCCTCGAGGAAGCACAGATGCTTACTAGGTGCTTGGAAGCCCCAGATACCAAATATCAATATCTTTGGCGGTATCCCTAGCTTTTAAAATTCTCAGCTTTATCTTAACCACCATGGCAGGATTAAAATTTCCCCGGAATTCTACCATCTTTTAGGAGCAAAAATAATGACAGAAGTATAATTGGAAGTCTTCTGGTCTCTGGCCTAACTGATCAAAAGAAAGTATTTTGGTGTTTTACCGACAAATCTCAGTGAACAATCAGGTAAATTGTTCATATCAATGAAGAATACTCTTGGGAGGTCTACCCAAGAGGAATGATAAGTTCAGAACTTTTCTGTTTGGTCAGGGATATCTTGTTTTGATATGCTCTGCAGTTCTATTTTACTTTTTTACAGCAGAGATTTCCAGATTTTATGTGTTCGGAAACACCTCAGGATGAATCTAATTGACTAAGAAATGATGCAAAATTCTTAAGACAATATTACTTGTAGGGTTGGGGGAACACACGTGATTGTGCTCTTTTTCGTTATTCTGCTTCTGTATTTTTTGGTACTGATTATTAGCTCAGAGTAAGGTATTAGGCCAGAGGTAAAGGTGTGTAAACATCTTAGTACTTTCTCATGTAAGAGAGTATATTCTTCATTTGAATAATGCTTTTTACCATAGGAATTATACTTGAATATATCCTCCCTGTAAAAAAAAATACACACTCCATAATCAGAGTAAAAAATTTCTCTTGATTTCCTCTCTCAATTCCAATGGAATTCCTTTATTATATATATTTCATTTGAGTCCAGTTTAAAATTTTTAAATGTGTTGAAAACACTTCTAAGAATGTGAGAGACTTCTAAAAATTAAATAACAACACAGCTTATAGCCCCCAAGAACCTGGAGATCCCTGTCCTGTATTCTCAGATCTTGGTTCCTATTGAATATTCCTTATAAGGTGTCATCATGACATTCAGAAAAATAACATATAAAAGTCATATAAGCTACAGTGAAACGTTCCTCATTCATAAAACATTTGAGCTACCTGGATCTTCTGATTACAAATTCAGTGTTCTTACTTTAAACCAAGGCTACTCATCTTCACTCCTATACTTTTTTCAAGAGCTCTAAAATTCTTTTTGCTTTAAAATTCTATGATTATTGACTGACGGAATATAAAACTTAGGTGCTTTTTTTTTAAAGACACAGACTTTATTACTTTCTGTCCGTTTTTTTGGATGTTTTCATTAGCGCAGTAAGCTGTACCAATTTTGAGACAATTTACAGTGCACACACTAAGACAGGGATGAATAATTTCTTTACCTCTTTACCCCACTGTGTGAACAAGAGATTGTGCTGAGTGGGTGCATGGGGCACACAGAGTAGTATTTCCAGCTGTCTCCCCTCATATGATGCATGAAAAGGAAAACAGACTCGCATTGGCATTTGGGAATTAATTCATGGCTACATAGGAATGCAAGGTAGAGGCAACCCCTACCCCTGCAGTTAATAAATTTGTGTGCAGATGAGAGAGAAGGCCAGGCTCTAAGGCCAAACCCACAAAAGCTGTTTCTGATTGTTACCAGGCTAATTTCTTCACAGTTTCACGATCATGAAGCATTTTCTAACAGCTGTCTGTCTTATTGCTCTCTTCTAAGGGAACTCACTATGTAAAGGGGGCATGGATTGCCTTGCAGGTACAAGGGCAGTGTCTTTCGTGATTTGGTCTCCACTTGCTGCAGTATTAGGGCCTCTGAGACCATTTAAGCCACAGCAGATATTAAGTATAATGGTGATAACTTTTTTTAAAGTTCTATTCAACTAAAGATTCTATACCATGATCCTTTCAGTAGATTTAGAACCCAGGTGATGAGCAGAAATATTGGGTTTGTCACTGATGAAACATTCCTCTAAAATGGAATATACAACTGGAGGTCAGGCTTGTATGGTTGATTACTGATTTTGCTCTCTTAATTGACAATATTTTCAATAACTAATGACCTAATTTGCATTATTTTGTGTAAGCAGAGAATCAAAATTAAGGAAATAGAGAAATTGACTTTTTCAGTTCTGTATTTCATGAAAAATATAAAACTCCTGTTAGTGAAACATGTGACTCTTCTAGACCCTGGTTCTCCAGACACAAACCCATTCCAAATGTTCCAATTCAATCAGACCAGTTATTAGGTGTCATGAAAATAATGAAAGGAAAAAGAAGAGCTGGTTTAAATCATAAATAATGAAAGGAAAAATAGCAGCTGACTTAAAATTCTTTTTCTTAACTAGTTTGTGTAATTAGAAACAGACATGGTCTCTCTCTCTCTACCAACTTTTTAGAAAGTCAGAATGTTTTGCATCTTCTAGAGCTTCCCTTTTTTTTTTTTAATTTTGAGGAGTAAAAATCTATATAATTCCAACTTTTTATTGGTCAAATAAAGACCAGAGAAGCCATTTAGTTTAAACTAAATATACCCATTGATTAAAATATAAAGTTAAGGATTAACTCTGATTTGAAAATTGTGGGTTAACTGCCCCTTTGTCAGGACGTTTTTAAAAACCATCTTTATTGTGGAAATATACCATAAGATCCTGGGAAGAATGTATTTGGATGTCAAATAGATGTTTATTCCTACAACTTCCTAAGATTTATTTTTCTACTTGAAGAAATATGAAAACTAGAATATAAGACGTGGGCTTATGTGGGAGAAAGGAGAACTAAAACAAAAGAAAAAAGAGATAAAAACAAAAGCAGGAATAAGAAGAAGTATTCAATACTATACATATAAAAAAGACATCAGGTTGATTACAGAAAAAACTACTCAGTTTTTTATACCAGAATTATATTACACTCATGCCACTTTTATGATTAACAGCAACAACATAAAAGGCTTCTGGGATGCTAATTTTGTCACGTGGGAGGTTAAATTCTACTCAAAAATAAACATAAAATGATAGTATCTTCAAGAAGGTCCATGCAATCTAGTCCCAGTGCTCTAGCCTTAGAAAGAAACGGTAAATTAGCAATGTTTGCCATCGCTTCTAGCCTTGCAAACGGTTAAAAATGTTTCTGAAGGAAAACCACCAGGCAGAACCAATAGGGTCCCCAGCCCGCGGCACTGTCTACCCCTGTTACCGTGGCCCTTGCATTTCCCCAGCTCTTTCACCTCCGCAAATGAGCACCCCGTTCTCCAGCCGCCAGTACATCTGTTATAGAAACTTCAGATCAGAGCATGGAAGCAGGGACTAGTGCCACCCACTCCGAGGCACTGGCTGCTCTACCAGCTGTCAGCAATCACGCAACGTGTTTTGTCCTCTCCCAATCTCTCAGTTCAGGCATTTCTGGAAGGTAGCTAGCTGACAGGTAAAGAGGATGATTTTCCTGCCAAAATCCCCCACACAGTGCACAAAGCTATTTGCCATTCTTTAGAAAGAGACAGAGAACATAAAGAAAAATATAAAATAGGAAAAATGTGTCATAGCACTAGAAACCCGAAAATGAACCAGTGGCCTCCTCATCTGTTCAGACAGATAGAACATCAGACATTCATTGATTCATTCAACAGATATTTACTGACTCGACTGTGCAGAGCTGATGTTTAAATAGATAAGTATCAATAGAAATAATGAATATTAAGATACAGTTGAATAAGCAGCAGTAAATGTTGAGGTTTTTTACATTACTGTACTTAAGGGCCTAAATCACATCTTGCTTTTGCAAATTTTATAGTCTCCTGTTGCTCGGTGGTGAGAGTTTCGGCATGAGAATGAAATAATGTTATACATCACTACCTCATGACATAGGGGTGAAAGGAGATGTGGAGATAGGAAAGAAAGGTTTCGGGATGAAGCGCTGCACTGGGTGGACTGAGATAAGGAGAGATCATTGGTCGAAGGGAAGACACAGCTTGAAGAAAGTAGAGCTGTCCCTACCTGTATTCGGGGTCAGTAAAATAGCCTCTCTCAGGGAGAGATCGAGGTCCTAGGAAGTCCCTGGGGAAGCATTGGAGACTTCCCACCTCCTATATGGGTAGTGACCATTCATAGTTCGGGACCTACATGGCTATTGGCACCCAGTTTGATGATCTGCACTGGAGTTGAGTTTGGGCTAACTTGCATATGGAGCAGCAGAAATGGAAGAGAACTTACGCCTTCCCAATATGCAATCTGTTTACTTTATGTGTGACACTCAGCGAAATGGAATGACTTGCCCCTGGTCACACAGCAGATGATGAACAGCTGCTATTTAGAATGTAGATTTCCTGGTTCCAGCCTTTTTCCAAAGGGCTCCTTCACAGGGGTCTTCTGAAAAAGTGACCCAATACCCTCTGCCAATTTGGGATGAAGGTTGGAAAAACATAAGCATTTAGGTGTGTCGTCTAAGAAATAAATGTCTTGGAGTTCCAATTACATGTAGGCCATCCTTTTCCTTATTCCTTAGCTTAGGTCACATCCAGAACTGTGCTGGAGCTGTTTGTTCCCACTCACTAGAGCCGACTGTTGAATTTTCAGCAGTTGTGCAAGTCAGATGACCTCATATCGGTAGCTTGATATCCACCCACCCTGAGGGGAGGGTCTTCACCGTGCTCTACACCATGAAATCCATGCTGAGAAGCCAGTTGTCAAGCATTTGCCAGCACATCATGGATTACATCAGTTGCTGAGTTTATAATTGGATGAAATATGCACTACATCATTTTCGAGCCTTCACTCTATGGACCAACTCCCTCCAGCAACATATAATAGTCTGAACATAATTACCACGCTTAATGAATATTAAATAATATGAGCTGTGGTATTCTTTTCTCCCTATGACTCGCTTCGAACATCCTGTGACCTGCCCAACTTGTGTAACAAAAAACTGCAAGTTCAAGTCAGCATTATCTGGAGGCTTACGTGCCTGCTCAGTGAAAGCTTACGTGCCTGCTCAGTATCTACACGCTGTAAACTTTGCTAGAATTAGGACGTTTACAGTCATAAATGTTCATCTCAAAGGCAGTTCCTTGCCTTCCCCCAAATCTGACCCTACAGACCATTCCAGGATTGAAAGAATTTCCTTAAGGGAAGCAAAGACCACAAACTTCTTCCCAAACGCACCTGCCCCAGTACAGGGAAATAACCCACTCAAGAGAGGCTCATGCCCTGTTTACGCAGAAGGTCTAGTCTTACCCGTTTTCTTAAAATTGCTGAGTGATGTAATTTTTGGTTCATGACTATGTATGATAAGTGATCTTGCATCACTACATCTGCTAAATCAGATGATCTGGTCATTTTCTTTTTCATAGAAGGAACAATTTGAATTCACCGTGAAATAGTAGCTCAAAGGCAAATAGTAGGTAGTGGTGGGTGGCGTTTTAAGTCTAAATGTTTTTTCCTATTTGATTTACGTAATTGAGCTAATGGGATCTATGATCGGCTCAATAGTCCGGTAGCTAAAGTCATCATTAGCTATTTTCTTGGCTAACCCAATAATGACCCTTAAATTGTCTCCAGTATTTCCAATTACCTTTGAAAAACATGTGGAATGTCAGAAGCCCTAATAGGAAACATATATGATATGATATTTGTAGGAAATCTACTAGGAAAACTAGTAGTTTTCACAAAGTCCTTTTAAGTGTCAAGAGGAAATGGGGAAACAAATTACAAAACAAAAACAGAGAAGGATCTGAAGAGAGGATTTTGCCTTGAGAAACAGTGGAATCAACAGGTACTGGAATGATTTAGAAATCCTTTAACCCAATCATTTCATTTTATGGTTGAGAAAACCAAGGCTGGAGATGATAATTACCTTATAAAGATAACATAGCTAACGAGTCACAGGCAAAATTAGAGCCCATTTTTTTCCGTTGAAAAGTGTATTTCTTGTACTAGTCTATTAAAAATATGCTTTAGTTAAGAGGCACTTAAACTTCAAATTCCAAGTGGCTTAAGCCTCTCTTTCTTTTCTCTCTCTCTCCCTCTTTCTTCCTCTCTCACTCTTCACTTTCACATAAACATAAACTGCAATTCATTTGCAGTATCATTTTCAAAGCACTGAACTAGCTGCTGAGGATGGAGTGGAGCAATAGAACACAAGCGTGCCTGAAGCTCAGTTCCCAGCTTCAGTTGCAGCCTGCTGAGGATGGCATGTTGTATTACAGGTGGTATAATGTAGTAAACAAGGAGAAATCAGAGTTGGAATAAAATTGCTGAGTGTGGATTGAGGATAAATGTAACTTTGGGTTCTAAGGTGGATCATTAGTGTTGTGATACAGGCTGGAATCTCACAGGTGGGCAATTCCTCATTGGAATAATCGGTTTGGGCTCCCATCTTGGGGTTTTATAATATTTTTCTTAATGTAGTAAAATTCGAAGAAATGGTTTTGGTCAAGCAAATTCACAAGAGAATGACTGACTGCCTCTAACCTTATCTTGTTAAATCACAATGTGGAAAATCATTGCCACAGGGTCTGGAATACCTGTCAGCTGGCCATCACACTCTCTACCTTGCAGCAAAATCTATGAGCTGCTCGAAGCAGTGCATATGCATTATTCATCTTGGTATGCCCAGCACCGAGTGTGATATTTGTCACAGTGATGGTGCTCGAGAAATGTATAGTGAATGAATGAATAAATGAGTGAACTACCAGAAGGCTGCTTGCTGAGCATGAATCTGCAACGGGAGTTGGATGATTCTAAGAAAGGGTGTCAGCTCACAATTGTAAGGGTACATAGAGGCTATGAAGGATCTTCACTACACCCTCTGCATCCAGTCACCTCGGAGGCAATGACGAGATCAAACCTCTGACCTCAAAAGTGTGAGCATCCATACTCTGTACGATTATGTATGATACTCATTAAGATTACACCGTCTTGTTGGAAACTTGGCAGCTTGTCCTCCTTGACAACTTCCCACCCTCATCACCTACCTCCACTTGAAACATCTCCAGTCTCTATACCTGAGGAAGCCCTCTCTTCTGCAGGAGTCCATACCCCAAGCCAGCAGAATACCCACGAGAGCAGAGCAAGATAGATTCCTCCTTCACAAGCTGTTAAGTTGATCGTTTCCAGCAGGAGACTGAATAGTGGTGGCAGTGACTGAATGCCAAAATGACTGAATTCTTGCTGATGGATGTGTTTTGCCAAACTGCCTAAAGCAATATGACAATAAAAATGAATTGCACCTATATCATAATGCCAATCCTTAGTCGGTGGTTCTTTTAAATGTTCTCTTTCCATTTAGAAGCTAAATTTATTCTTAAGTAAATTATAGTTGATATTTAAATGTAATTTTTAAATATGTACAATAAAATTGACATTTTGGTGTATGGTTCTATGAATTTGAGCACATGTAAGAATCATGTAAGCCCTAGTACAGAGGTTCCTTAAAAAACTAAAAATAGAGTTACCATATGATCCAGCAATCCCACTCTTGGGCATATATCTGGAAAAGATGAAAACTCTAATCGAGAAGATACATGCACCCCAATGTTCATAGCAGCACTATTTACAATAGCCAGGTCATGGAAGCAACCTAAGTGTCCATCAATGATGAATGGATAAAGAAGATACAATGAAATATTACTCAGCCCTAAAAAAGAATGAAATAATGCCATTTGCAGCAACATGGATGAAACTAGAGGTTATCATACTAAGTGAAGTAAGTCAGACAGAGAAAGACAAATATCATTTGATATCACGTATATGTGGAATCTAAAAAAATGATACAAATGAATTTTTTGCAAAACATAAATAGACTCACAGACATAAGAAACAATCTTATGGTTACCACAGGGGAAAGCGGTGGAGGGATAAATTACGAGTTTGGGATTAACAGATACACACTACTACATACAAAATAGATAAATAAGGACCTACTATATAGTACAGGGAATTCTCAATCGTTTGTAATAACCTCTAAGGAAAAAGAATCTGAAAAAGAATATATATATTTATTTGAATCACTTTGCTCTACACTGGAAACTAAACACCATTGTAAATCAACTATACTTCCATTAAAAAAAAAAAAGAATAATATAAGCCCCACGACAATCAGGAAACAGGGTAGTTCCCCAACTCCCTTGTACTGTCATTTGTAGTCACACCCTACACTGCTCCAACCTGTGTCAACCACTGATGTAGTCTCTGTAACTAGTTTGTCTTTGTGAGAATATTACACCAAGGGAGTAATACTGTATGTAATCTTTAAGACTGGCTTCTTTCTCTCAGGGTAATGCCTTTAATATTCATCAAAGTGGTTGTATGTATCAGTACTTCATTCCTTCTATGTTGAGTAATATTCCATTGTATGGATGTACTGTAGTTTATCCACTAAGCATGTTGAAGGAAATTTGAGTTGTTCCTGGCATATGGCAATTATGAACAGAAATGCTGTAAAATCTGTGTACAGGTCTTGTATGAACATGATTTCATTCCTCTTGGGTAAAATACTTAGAGGTGGATTGGTGGATTATATGGAAAATATACATTTATTTTATAAAAATCGCCAAAGTGTTTTCCAGAGCAGCTGGACCATCTTCCCACCAGCAGTGTATGAGAGTTCCAGTAGCTCAGTATCCTTGTCAGCACTTGGTATTATTTTAGACATTCTAATCGGTATAGAATTCTAGTTTATTGTGCTTTTAATTTGCATTTCCCTAATGATTATTGATGTGGAGCACGTTTTTATGTGCTTATTGGCCTTCTTTATATCTTCTTTGGTGAAAAGCCTAAGTATTTTTCTCATTCTTAATATTGGGTTGTTTGTTTTCTTATAGGTGAATTCTGTTCACAGAGTAAATATATTTAATTTTGACAAAGTCCAATTATCAAGTTCTTATTGGATGGACCCAGTTTTGTGGTCTTGTGCAAAATCTCTTTGCCTAGCTTCAGATCTTAAAGATTTTCTCCTATGTTTTCTTCCAAATATTTTCTGGTTTTACATTTTACTTTTAGGTCTATCATCCATTTTGAACTAACATTTTATACAGTCTAAGAGTTAGGTCAAAGTTCATTTTATTTTTTGCAAATGAATACTCAATTGTTCTAGAGACATTTATTGAAAAGACTGTCTCTTTCCCATTGAATTGCCTTTGCACCTTTGTCAAAAATCAATAGGCCATATGTGTGTGTCTATTCTGGACTCTCAATTCTGCTCAATCAATGTGTCTATCCTTTCATCAATACCACACTGTCTTGATTACTGTGGCTTTATAGAATAAGTCTTTTTCTTTTTTAAATTTTTGAATTTTATTTTATTTGCTTTTTTATACAGTAGGTTCTTATTAGTCATCAATTTTACACACATCAGTGTATACATGTCAAACCCAATCGCCCAATTCATCACACCACCATCCCCACGCCCCCACAGCTTTCCCCCCTTGGTGTCCATACGTTTCTTCTCTACATCTGTGTCTCAACTTCTGCCCTGCAAACCGGTTCATCTGTACCATTTTTCTAGGTTCCACATACATAAGTTAATATACGATATTTGTTTTTCTATTTCTAACTTACTTCACTCTGTATGACAGTCTCTAGATCCATCCACATCTCAACAAATGACCCAGTTTCTTTCCTTTTTATGGCTGAGTAATATTCCATTGTATATATGTACCACAACTTCTTTATCCATTCGTCTGTCGATGGGCATTTAGGTTGCTTCCATGACCTGGCTACTGTAAATAGTGCTGCAATGAACATTGGGGTGCATGTGTCTTTTTGAATTATGGTTTTCTCTGGGTATGTGCCCAGTAGTAGGATTGCTGGGTCATATGGTAATTCCATTTTTAGTTTTTTAAGGAACCTCCATACTGTTCTCTGTAGTGGCTGTATCAATTTACATTCCCACCAACAGTGCAAGAGGGTTCCCTTTTCTCCACACCCTCCGCAGCATTTGTTGTTTGTAGATTTTCTGATGATGCCCATTCTAACTGGTGTGAGGTGACACCTCATTGTAGTTTTGATTTACATTTCACTAATAATTAGTGACGTTGACCAGCTTTTCACGTGCTTCTTGGCCATCTGTATGTCTTCTTTGGAGAAATGTCTATTTAGGTCTTTTGCCCATTTTTGGATTGGGTTGTTTGTTTCTTTAATATTGAGCTGCATGAGCTGTTTATATATTTTGGAGATTAATCCTTTGTCCAATGATTCGTTTGCAAATATTTTCTCCCATTCTGAGGGTTGTCTTTTCGTCTTGTTTATGGTTTCCTTTGCTGTGCAAAAGCTTTTAAGTTTCATTAGGTCCCATTTGTTTATTTTTGTTTTTATTTCCATTACTCTAGGAGGTGGATCAAAAATGATCTTGCTGTGATTTATGTCAAAGAGTGTTCTTCCTATGCTTTCCTCTAAGAGTTTTATAGTGTCTGGTCTTACATTTAGGTCTCTAACCCATTTTGAGTTTATTTTTGTGTTTGGTGTTAGAGAGTGCTCTAATTTCATTCTTTTACATGTAGCTGTCCAGTTTTTCCAGCACCACTTATTGAAGAGATTGTCTTTTCTCCATTGTATATCCTTGCCTCCTTTGTCATAGATTAGTTGACCATAGGTGCGTGGGTTTACCTCTGGGCTTTCTATCTTGTTCCATTGATCTACATTTCTGTTTTTGTGCCAGTACCATATTGTCTTGATTACTGTAGGTTTGTAGTATAGTCTGAAGACAGGGAGCCTGATTCCTCCAGCTCCATTTTTTTCCCTCAAGACTGCTTTGGCTATTTGGGGTCTTTTGTGTTTCCATACAAATTGTGAAATTTTTTTGTTCTAGTTCTGTAAAAAATGCCATTGGTAATTTGATAGGGATTACATTGAATCTGTAGATTGCTTTGGGTAGTATAGTCATTTTCACAATATTGATTCTTCCAATCCATTGAATATTGAATCTCCATCTGTTGGTATCTTCTTTAATTTCTTTCATCAGTGTCTTATAGTTTTCTGCATACAGGTCTTTTGTCTCCTTAGGTAGGTTTATTCCTAGGTATTTTATTCTTTTTGTTGCAATAGTAAATGGGAGTGTTTCCTTAATTTCTCTTTCAGATTTTTCTTCATTAGTGTTTAGAAATGCAAGAGATTTCTGTGCATTAATTTTGTATCCTGCAACTTTACCAAATTCGTTGATTAGCTCTAGTAGTTTTGTGGTGGCATTTTTAGGATTCTCTATGTATAGTATCCTGTCATCTGCAAACAGTGACAGTTTTACTTCTTTTTTTCCAATTTGGATTCATTTTATTTCTTTTTCTTCTCTGATGCCATGGCTAGGATTTCCAAAACTATGTTGAATAATAGTGGTGAGAGTGGACATCCTTGTCTTGTTCCTGATCTTAGAGGAAATGCTTTCAGTTTTTCACCATTGCAAATGATGTTGGCTGTGGGTTTGTCGTTTATGGCCTTTATTATGTGGAGGTAGGTTCCCTCTATGCCCACTTTCTGGAGAGTTTTTATCATAAATGGGTGTGGAATTTTGTCAAAAGCTTTTTCTGCATCTATTGAGATGATCATATGGTTTTTATTCTTCAATTTGTTAATATGGTGTATCACATTGATTGATTTGCGTATATTGAAGAATCCTTGTATCCTTGGGATAAATCCCACTTGATCATGGTGTATGATCCTTTTAATGTGTTGTTGGATTCTGTTTGCTAGTATTTTATACAATCAGTCTTAAATCAGGTAGTATGATTCTTTCAACTGTGGTTTTTAAAAAAACTAAATAGTGTTTTGACTATTCTTGTTCCTTTTAATTTCTGTGTCAATTTTAGGATCAGCTTGTCCATGTTTATAAAATATCCTGCTGAGATCTTGATAGGAATTGCATTAAATCTGTACATCAGTTTATCTTTACTATGTTGACCCTTCCAGTCCATGATATAGCCCTTAATTTATTTAGGTCTTTGATTTCTTTCCCTGGAGTTTCACGTTTTCTGCATGCAGATTCTGCACATGATTTGTTAAATTTTATACCGAAGACTTCTTTTTTTCAGAACTATTGTGATATATTTTATTTATTTCAGTTTCCAATTGTTTGTTGCTTTTATGTAGAAATACAATTAAGTTTTATGTGTTGACGTTGCATCCTAAAATCTTGTCAAACTTACTTATTAGTTCTAGGAGTAATGTTGTGAATCCCCCAGAAATGTCTATAAAGAAAACCATATTGAGACTTCCCTGGCAGTCCAGTGGTTAAGGCTCCATGCTTCCACTGCAGGGGGCACAGGTTCGATCCCTGGTCGGGGAACTAAGTTCCCTTAGACATCCTGCATGTCATGTGGCATGGCCTAAAAAAATCATCATATCAACTGTGAGAAAAATAGTTTTATTTCTTCCTTTTTAATCTGGCCTCCAAGGTTTTTGATGACTACAGTCATATGCATTGGTGTCCCCCTATGAGCATTTTATTACTTTTCTCTGCTAAATTTCCTGTTTTGGTTTGGTTTGGTTTTTTTTCTTTGTCTTACTTCTCAGCAGTTTGAATATAATGTACGTGAGTGTAGAATTTTTTTGCTATATCTTGTTTGGAGCTCAGTGAGTTTCTTGAATCTATATGTTTATGTCTTTCACCAAATTTTGGAAGTTTTTATCCATTATTTCTTCAGATGCTTTTTCTGAATCTTGATTTTCTCCTTCTGGAAGTCTGATGACATGCAAATAAGACTTTTGGAATTGTTTCACGGTCCCTGACCATTTTTCGATTTTGATCTTTTTCTCTCTGTTGTTCAGGTGGGATAATATCTATTCTTCCATCATTGAGTGCACTGAATTTTGACTCTGTCATGTCCATTCTGCTATTGAGCCATCTAGTGAATTTTTTATTTTGGTTATTGTATTTGACAGTTCTAACATTTCCATGCGGTCCTTTATACCTTCTCTTTCTTTGATGATACTTTCTATTTTAACTTTGTTTCAAGAATACTTGTGATTGCTTGTTCAAGCATTTTTATAGTAGCTACTTTGAAGTCTTTGCCAGAGAAACCAGAATCTGTGTCATCTCATTTTTGGGGCATCTGCTGATTATCTTTTGCCACGTGAGTTGATATTTTCCTGCTCCTTTCTATGTCACATAATTTTGAATTTTATCCTGAGCATTATGAATAAGATAGGGCTGTGAATCTTGATAAAATTCTATGGAGAATTTTGATGTTTTTGATTCAGCAGATAAAAAATTTTATCTGGTTAGTTATGACTATCCTTATTTGAGTTTTCATTCCAATGTCAGTTTGGTTTTCCAAACCTCTGCAGTGCTACTCAGACTGTTCCCCATGTGTACCAGCTAGAGGCCAGTCTGGGTCAGGGGTGGTGGTCTATCCCACAGTTCAGCTCTCAAGGTCTACCTGCCTCTGCTGTGTAGGTGTAGATCCAGACATGAGCTGCTCAAGTGGGAACCCAGGAGTTCACAGACAACTTTACAAGGCTGTTTTCCTAAGCTTCTTCCTCTCCATGACCACCTTGGGACTTTCCAGTTCCCTGGGGCTCTCCTTTTCAGTCTTCAAGCCAGAAAGTGGCAGCTCACTCTATCAGGAAGACAGAGAGATGAAAAATGCAATCAAGCTGGCCTACCCTCTTGGGATCACAGTCTCCTCCCTCAGAGTTTTATATTCTTGCACAAACCCATCAACACCACCACCAGTGCAAACAAAGAACAGCTCTGGGGCCAGGGTGTGAAGAAACAGAGAAAAAAATAAAAACAAAGAAGATAAAAAGAATAACAGGATTTCCCTGCTTTCTCTGAGAGTTAAGAGCTCCCCTTCAGGTTCCTGGAGACAGAATTGAAGGTCTTCTTCTGGAGCTCTCTGTGTCTTGTCCTGAGGCCCGCTTCCAGGTTTCAGGCTACGTGGAGTTCAGGTCAGAGAATATGCCAAAAGGTGGACAAAATGGTGGACTCTCCACCAGTTCAGTGGTACTTCAATTTTAGACATATTCCCCAATCTGTCAGCTGCTTTTGACTTTTCAGAGTCCTCAAACAGCTGCTCCGTGCATTCTGCCACATGACAAGACAGGGTGGAGAGTGCTTCCTCCATCTCAGAGGAGCTGGAAACTTGCTGGTGGAATTTTAAGTCTTATTCTTGAAGGAAAGGCTAATAATTATAGCCCTGACACTGATAGATTCAATCCTGGGGACACTGTTTGGAAATTTTAACTTCTGCTATATTTTCAAACTTCTAGAAAACTTTCAAAACTATAGTACAAGATACTCCCTTATACTGTCGACCCAGACTTCCTAATTTTGTACATTTTGTCCCATCTGCTATCTTATTCTCTCTTTTTTTCTTCTCGCTCTCTAGACAGGTCGATTTTTTTCCCTGAATCATTGAAAATTAAGTTGAAGACATCATGCTTGCTCTGTTGCTGCTTCATTGTGTGTTCCCTAAGAACAGAGAACATTCTACATAATCATAGTACAATTATCAAAGTCAAGTAATTTAATATTGACATAATGCCACTGTCTGTTCCACAATCCATATTCCAATTGCAATTCAAGATTATTTCATTTAGGTTTTGTGTCTCTTTAGTATCTTTAATTGGTAACAGCTTCTAAGCCTTTTCTTTGTCTTCCTTGACCTTGACCTTTTGAAGAATGCAAGTCCATTATTTTGTAAAACATCCTCAATTTGGGTTTGCTGATATTTCCTCATGCATGGATTCTGCTTATGAATTTTTGGCAGGAATACCACAAAAGTAATCTTGTGTCCTTCTCAAGGAATCATATCAGGAGTCTTTTGATGTCAATTTGTCCAAATACTGGTTTTTATAACTTGGTTAAGGTGGCATCCAACAGGCTTACCCATACAAAACTAATAGAGTTTCTGCCCAAGAACAAGTCTGGGGGAATCAGTAGCTGCTTGCTCTTGTGAAACTTCTTTCTCTTGCTTTGTTTAGGTTGGTGGTTGTTTTGACCTAACATCTAGGGAATGCGTTATTTGCATTCTGCCTGGAATCAAAACAAGCTTGAGTTATTCTTTTACTGCTTGCTTGCTATTCCCGGCTGAGAGCTGTGTTGATGCCTGGGTGGCAGTGGGCCTCTCCCAGCCACCGTCTGGGCAACCACCATTATTCTGCATGCCTGTGGTGCCCAAATGAATGGAGGTTGACCAGCTCTGTGGGTGGGAAGGAAAAGATTTGCAAGACAACAAGGCCCTAATTTTCATGGGAAAAAGTCTATCCTAAACCTTACTTCTGGTTCTCGAAATAATCTAGTGAGAAAATGCTTTTTGAAAATGAATTTCAGCCAAAGAGCCATTCAAGAGAGTTCAGCTCCTGAAAGCGCTGGCATCTTCCACCCCCTCGGTCTCTGCAGCTCTGCGGTGTGTGATCTCGCACAAGTTGTGGATGAGTTGAGACGAGTCATCAATATTTCATTTCTATATTTATAACTCCACTGAGATGCAAGTCTGACAAAGCAAATGTCCATTAAGGAAAAAGGAAAAAAAAGAAAGAAATTTGCTCCAGGGCATTTCCTGGATATATTCACACTGATGAATTGAGGCCACATCCTCAAAGAGTTCATAATACCCAGGTGGGTCCTGGTGAATGCTTCCATCTCACTGCAAAGTCAGCCATTAGTACCCAACTTCCAAAGTTACTGGAGGGACCTGAGGAAACAAATACAGCCCTGAGCCCCTGCCAGGTGAAGGACTGTTGTCTGGAGTTTCATTTGCCCCAGTAATTTAAGGCATTTAGAGGCTAAATTATGGATTCATCCTTCATCGTGATTTATTAGTCTCAATATTTCGATGCACTCTTTTCAGAGACTTGAGTGCCCCGACTCAGCACCATGAGAGCAAGAACCTTGAGTAGCTTGCATTCCTGGATTTTTCTAGGTTTCCCTCTCCACAGAATTCAGACATTTAAAAAAAACATTACAGATGTGACAAGTGGAGCGGAGAATGGCCCAGGGCTACAGAGGAAATTCTTCAGTTCTTGTTGCTGCAGTAGCCAGAAGTTTCTCAGGGCACATAGACAAAGTCTATGCAGACACACAACTCGTCTTCAACCCTGCCTGAGAAATGTAAGGATTGCCCTTGTCACAGGGGAGCCGTCCGTCACTGCGTTGGCATCACCCTGCTCTACCTCTGGCTCTCACTTCCAGCTCTCTCCACTTTCACAGTGAACAAATTGGTCATTTTTGACACATTTATAGAAGTTTATAGGTATCCTTTTTTGTTGTTTTACACTTTGTCTGGGATTCCTGGGATGCTTTCTTTACTACACCCCTCTTTTCCTTATACATTCAAGATTCACACGTCACTCTCCATTTCACACCTGTCTGTCCTCAATATGTCTCTCGTTAGAATTGCTTATTCTTTCTAGTTGTCTTCTGGGGAGTGAAATATGCTTGAAACAAGGCCCTGGTGACTTCTGGCCATGTCTGTTTGGAAGGCCGTTGAGTCCCACCAGTTCTGGGAGGCCGTGAGGCAGAGGTTGGCAGTAGACCCAGGCAGGCAAGAAAAGGTCTTCCTCTTGAGGCGATCCTGAGATGTTTACCCACCTTGTTTCTGGATGAACCTTTATGGTTTATGGGGGCAGGCACCTCTCAGGTATCTCTCTGAGATACTTCTGACTGGCTTGGACTTCTCAGCCCCTACTCAGTTAGAGATAAGGACAAGGAAGATGGCAAGGAAGAGAGTCTGAGTGAATTTATTGTGAGTCAGAATTCCTCAGCAACATTGTCTTCCAGACCTCCAGGCAGCTCTCCATCTTCCCACTTTTCCCTGGAGTAACGTTTCTGCTTGCTTTTCCTTTCTCTCTCTATTTATTTATTTATTTTTAAGTTTTTTTTTTTTTTATATGGACCATTTTTAAAGTCTTTATTGAATTTGTTATAATATTGCTTCTGTTTTATGTTTTTTGTTTTTTGGTCACGAGGCATGTGGGATCTTAGCTTCCCGACCGGGGATCGAACCCGCACCCCTTGCATTGAAAGGCGAAGTCTTAACCACTGGACCAGCAGGGAAGTCCCTTCTTCTCTATTTAGAATGATGCTTATAGTCCTTTGAAGCTAAAATGCTCCTTAGAGCTTTTCTAGTCTAGTGCCCTACTTTGACAGATGGTGAAACTGCACCTCTTTAGATATAGGAACATGGAAGAGAATAGTAGAAAAAGCTGGGGTTTGAAGTCAGAAGAACTGGGGTTCACTTCTTTTTTTTTTTTTGCGGTACACGGGCGTCTCACTGTTGTGGCCTCTCCCATTGCGGAGTACAGGCTCCGGACGCGCAGGCCCAGCGGCCATGGCTCACGGGCCCAGGCGCTCCGCGGCCTGTGGAATCCTCCCGGACCGGGCGGGGCACAAACTCGTGTTCCCTGCATCGGCAGGCGGACTCTCAACCACTGCGCCAGCAGAGAAGCCCTGTGGTTCACTTCTGACTCCATTTACTTAAGGTTCAGTGCCTCTGAACCTTAGTGTCTCATCAGTAAAATGAGAACAATGATTTTGGTCCTATGAACTTTCTGAGAATTAAAAGAGATAACATATGTAGAGTGCCTAGCACAGTGACTGGTATATAGTAGGTGCTTAATAAGTATTTATCTCCCTTCTCTTTTCTCAGTATCTTCTCCAATGTCACCTTTGAATGTCTCCTTATTCTCTCCCCAATACCTTTCTCTTAAGTAACTCTCCCAAGAAACCACCTTGCTTGTTCTCTTGCTTTCCACCTGCTTCTGTCTCTCTCGCTGTTTCTCTTCCTGGTGAGTCTGAAATCCTACTTACAGCTCCCTGCAGGCTTTCACTTTCATCCAGCTATGAGGATCAAAGGCAATTTCTGGAAGCATTTCTTGATTCCTACAGGCTTCAGGCTCTTTCCCCCTTTGAGCTCCCATCTGTCTTCCCGTCTCCATCACTCCCATTGACTCGCCACACTGTGCCTGTGTTACTGGTTCCACTGGTGTGCATGTGTCCTACCCCCTGAGCTAGAATGGAAGATCCCATTTATTTTTATTCAGGTAAAATTGACATACAATATTATATTTGTTCCAGATGTACAAAATAATGATTCACCATCTGTGTACACTGAGAAATGATCGCCACAATAAGTCTTGTAAACATTCATCACGATACATAGTTACAGGATATTTTTTTATGTGGGACTTTTAAGATTTACTTCCTTAACCACTTTCAAATATGCAGTGCAGTGTTATTAACTATGGTCTCCATGCTGGGCGTTACATCTCCGTGACTTATTTAGTTTATATCCGGAGGTCTGTACTTCTCAACCTTCTTCACCCATTTCGCCCAGCCCTCACTCCTGTCTCTGGCAACAACCAGTTTGAATCTCTGAATCTGTAAGCTTAGGGTTTTGTTCTTGTTTTGGCTTTTGTTTTTAGATTCTACATATAAGAGAGGATTATATGATATTTGTCTTTCTCTGACTTATTCCATTTAGCATAATGCTCTCAAGATCCATCCATGTTGTCACAAATGACAGGATTTAATTCTTTTTGGCTGAATAATATTCCACTGTATTTTTTATGCCACATTTTCTTTATCCATTCATCCATCAATGGACATTTAGGTTGTTTCCATATCTTGGCTATTGTAAATAATGCTGCAATAACCACGAGGGTGTATATATCTTTTTGAGTTAGTGTTTTCATTTTCTTATGGTAAATACCCAGGAGTGGAATTGCTGCATCATACAGTTGTTCTTTTTCTAGTTTTTTTTTTTTTTTTTTTTTTTGGGGGTCCGCGGGCCTCTCACTGCTGTGGCCTCTCCCATTGCGGAGCACAGGCTCCGGACACGCAGGCTCAGTGGCCATGGCTCACCGGCCCCGCCGCTCCGCGGCACGTGGGATCTTCCCAGACCGGGGCACGAACCTGCATCCCCTGCACTGGCAGGCAGACTCTCAACTACTGCGCCTCCAGGGAAGCCCCTCTTTTTCTAGTTTTTTTTTTTTTTTGGGGGTCCGCGGGCCTCTCACTGCTGTGGCCTCTCCCATTGCGGAGCACAGGCTCCGGACACGCAGGCTCAGGGGCCATGGCTCACGGGCCCAGCCGCTCCGCGGCACGTGGGATCTTCCCAGACCGGGGCACGAACCTGCATCCCCTGCACTGGCAGGCAGACTCTCAACTACTGCGCCACCAGGGAAGCCCCTCTTTTTCTAGTTTTTTGAGGAACCACCATACTGTTTTCCACAGTGGCTGCACCAGCTTACATTCCTACCAACGGCTCACAAAGGTTCTCTTTTCTCCACATCCTCACCAACACTTGTTATTTCTTGTCTTTTTGATAAAAGCCATTCTGACAGGTGTGAGGTGATATCTTATTGTGGTTTTGATTTGCATTTTCCCAATGATTAGTGATGTTGAGCATCTTTTCATGTTTCAAATAGCCATTAGTACATCTTCTTTGGAAAAACAGGTGGTATGTTAGATTCTCTGCCCATTTTTAATGGGATTGTTTGGGGTTTTTGGTACTGAGCTGTTTGAGCTCTTTATATATTTCGGATGTTAACTCCTTATCACATATATGATTTTCAAATATTTTCTCCCTCTTTCAGTAGGTTGCCTTTTCATTTTGTTGATGGTTTCCTTTGCTGTGTAAAAGCTTTTTAGTTTGATGAGTCCCATTTGTTTATTTTTACTTTCATTGCTTTTGTTTTGTTATCAAATCCAAAAAACCATCACCAAACCAATGTCAAGGCGTTTCCTGCCTATGTTTTCTTCTAGGAGTTTCATGGTTTCAGGTCTTACATTCAAGTCTTTAATCCATTTTGAGTGAGTTTTTGTGTATGGTGTAAGACTGTGGTCCAGTTTTTTGCTTTGGCATGTGGTTGTCCTTTTCCCATTGTATATTCTTGGCTGCTTTGTCAAAATTAATCGACCACATAGATATGGGTTAATTTCTGAGCTCTCAACTCTGTTCCATTAACTTATGCGTCTATTTTTATGCCAACACTATACTGCTTTGATTACTACAGCTTTGTAATATAATTTGGAATCTAGGAGCATAATGCTGCCAGCTTTGTTCTTTCTCAAGATTACTTTGGCTTTTTGGGGTCTTTTATGGTTCCAGACAAATTTTAGGATTGTTTGTTCTACTTCTGTGAAAATTTGGAAGATTCCTGAGAGCTGGACCTACTCTATATATTTTTTAGCTATTATTTCTTACCAGGTCTCATAATAATCTCTCTCAAATGGTGGAGACACAATAAATATTCATTGGTAGATTAATAGATTCCTATTGCCTTTTCCCCAAGATACCTTCTCCTTTACGAGAGGGGACAAATATAGCATGCGTTGAATATTAGGTTGCCTTTTTACAGCTAATGGAATGTCCACGAGTAATGGCACACTAAGTAGAAGTGAGCAGTCCTTACGTTCAGTGGCCTGCAAACACGCTGCCACAGTGAGGGGTTATGAGCACACCACTGCGTCTGCAGGTTGGTTTTTCTGTTTGCACTGGGAAAACACAGAAGCCTGTGTCTGTGGTGATGAACTCACCTTTTCCCTCTTGGAACACAAAACCATTTCCCATGTACCTGTGGGCCATCTCAGAGACCAATCCATCAGGGCTGGAGAGGCCCTATTAAGCCATCCAGGCTGTTCTACGGAGAGGCAGCCTGCTCCCCACTGTGCATTTGCCAGCCCTTCATTCTTTTCACTTGAAGCCCTTCAGACTGAATTTACAAATGGGTTTTAAACTGAATCACCTAAGATGAATTTCTGTGCTCAGTCAGATGCTAGCAGTGTATTCCTTGAGTTGCGTAAAATGGGAGTTTAGTGAGGTTAATTTCTCCCTCCTCCCCACCTTAGGCTAATTATTGAAGAAAGTGTTTGCAGACCTGGAACTTCTCATAATTCATCCTGCCTTCTGTTTCTTTAGAGTCGGGGCTCATAAATCTCTGTTTGTGATGACATAATCGGTTACAAGAAGAATGAGGCAGTATTGCCAGCCGAGAATTACAGCTACCGACAGACCCCAAGCAAACCAAAAGAGACTCATCCGGAGAGATATACCCCCGCCCTTTTCTTCCTTGACCTGCAGGAGTCGATGTGTTGAAACACTCTCATGAACAAGGGTAGCCACAACATATTAAACTAAGAGAATTTGATGCTTATTTGAAAACACAGACTCCCAAAACCTTATGAAGATAATAAACATACCCTAAGAGGAACCAGTCACTTCAGAATTTATTGTCTATTAGCAAGTGTAGTGTTAAAAAATATATCAAATCAACATCTTCCTCTTTAGAGATCACTTACCTTTGAAATACAGTCAAATATAATGTGATCTTCCATTTCAAATGTCTGCTTCCCTCCTCTCTTTATAGCGTCTATGAATTTACATCTCTTTGACATACGTATATATTATGCATTCAAAAAAAATTATATAAAGAAAGTGAGAATCGTGGTGCATTAGAGCTCTAAGAACATTTATAAGATTTAGTCCAACCCCTAATTTTAGAGATGCAGACGCTGAGATCCAAACGTATGTCTGAGAGCTGTTTGCTGAAAGCAGGGTTAGTGTCATAGATGAGGTGGGGTCCAGGCTTCTATCTCCAGCCCAACAGTCTGGGGGCCACACTGCCCATTATCGAGATGTCAGACAGACAGACATTTCCATTCATCTTGGCACACTCCCATCAATGGTTATGAGAATTCTATTATTAGAAAAAAGCTAATGTAAGTATTCTCATTTCACACTCAGGAAATGGAAATGAAATGGAAGAATATTGAATTTCACTACGTAGAACATTGAAGTGGTTCTACCGTCACTGTCTTCAACTTTATTGTTTTGATTTTTTATTTTTCGGCCACAGCACGCAGCTTGCAGGATCTTAGTTCCCTGACCAGGGATTGAACCCACGCTCTCGGCAGTGAAAGCGTGGAGTCCTAACCACTGGACCGCCAGGGAATTCCGTGTCTTCATCTTTAAAATGATGGGGTTGAGTAGTTGATCCTTGAGTCTTCTCCAGCTGAAATACTCAAGAATTCTAAATCTTGCTGAATATTCTCTGTGAGGTTTGTGCTTTTCCTCTCCTGAAATATTGCTCCTTAACAATCCTAAACCTTCGTGTTCCCCAAATAGAAAATAGAGCTAATTATATTTACCAGGGCAGTGGTGACAGTAAACAAGATGATACACATAAAGCACATTTAATTCCTTGAATGAAAAGCAATGAACAGTAAACCACTTAGAGCAGCTCAAAAATAGCAGTAACTGTAGAATATAATCATCTCTAAATCCATGTATGGATTACTCTTTGGTGGATTATTTCTAGGAAATGTTCCATTTCAGGTTGACTCCCCTGCCACTCAGGATGTATCAGGACAAGTCAAGATGAACTCAAGGAAACACTAACTACTTTTAATATTTAATAAAACCATCTATTATTAGAAAGGTAATTTGCTATTGCTTTGAAAATATAAATCTCAATACACTTCAGACCTAGGGTTTAATGGCATTTTGCTTATCCTTTGAGATTACGTATATACGTTCCCTCCCTTAGCAGAGCTATGTGAGGGCCGATTATAATGCCTTTTATAAAATTCAAAACATGTTTTTTGTGTATTATAATTATTTTCTCCTTTATCATCTCACTTGCAAGTATATCTGTCAAGATACTTAAAATTGGTTCCTGCTCTCAAATGAACTTTCTGTGGCTTGATCTTGGTATCTATTACATGGACAGGATAGCTGCCATCATGGATGTAGCTTGAACAGAGTGATCTAAATCTGACTCAGCATAGCCCCGTAGTCAGCTGATTATTTGTTTCAAATGTATAAATCCTTCTGCATATAGGTAATGGCAAAGTGTAAAGGCTTGCCTTAGGAAGGAACACAAAGCCACCAGGGTTACTTTGGTGTCAGGAATTCCTTTTAAGAAACAGAAGGGAAGACACCTGAAACTAACACAACATCGTAAATCAACTATACTCCGATAAAAATTTTTTTAAGAAAAGGTTGCACACAGCATGATTCTATTTATATATTATTTTTGAAATAACAAAATTATAGAGATGGATAACATATCAGTGGTTGTCAAGAGTTAAGGAGTGAACTGGGGCAAGAGAAAAGTGAGGGTGGCTATCAAAGGTCACAGTTCCTTTGGTGATGGAACTGTTTACCTTGACTGTATCAATGTCAATAATCTGGTTGTGATGGTGTGCTATAGTTCTGAAACATGTTATCATTGGGGGGAAAGTGGTAAACAGCACATGAATTGCTCCCTGCATTATTTTTTACAGGTTCATGTGAATCTCTTAAGTATCTCAAAATTTTAAAAAATGAATGCAAAAAAAAAAAAAAAAAAAAAAAAAAAAAAAGAAAGAAAGAGAAGAAACAGAGGGGAAAGGTGGGCATGAATTTTTGTCTGTGTGGGTGAACCCAGCCTGTAGATAATAGTATCTCTACATTATCTCTCTTGCCTATCAATCCTCACCAAACTTGAAGGAGTTAAGAAGATATTGTGTAAAGAGTGGAAGTTTCAAAGAAGACCTAATGAACAAATTAAAATATTATTGAAGTATTATGTGCAATTCGCCACTCAAATCATTAAAGGAAATATAAACAAACTGACACCTTTCTGAAGCGGGGCAACCAGACTTGAAAGAATCCATGTAGTCTGAGGAACAGACACGGAAATGGAGATGTTGTACCTGGAGATGATAGACCCAGTGGGGACATGTTAGGTGCCTTCAAATATCTGAAGTGTTGTCATGTGGAAAAATGACTTTAATTCTTCTACTTGGCTCCTAGGGATATGGAAGGGCAGATTTTAGCTTCTTATAAGGAAATGTTTTCTAACGACTGGAAAGATGGGGAGATTCTGCAGGCCATGAGCTCTCAGTAACAGAGGCTTGAGGCCCAGTGTGGGTGAACATAGTTTAGGGGAGGCCAAGGCTGGTGGAAGTTTGGACTGGATGACCCTCAAGGGTGCTTCTATCTCAGAGATGCTATAATTTTAACAGAGTGGTTTTGGCTAAATGACTGTTTAGCTCTCTGTCTTTTCACCTATAAAATGAAAGATTCTTACAATCGCTAGCTCAGCGATTGTCACTCATTGTTTTCAGAATGGTGAATCTCTTATTTCCCCCTAAATGAGATCTTGTGTAGAACTCTAATGTAAAAAAGGAGAGGGAAGTTTTTGTGCTTGGAAAAGGGGATTGAAAATATGGAGCTCTGGCCCTCGGCCTTCCCACCTCCTCCACCCCTTCCTCCCCTTGGGCAGCTCTGAGTACCTCTGAGCAATCTGGAAACTAGTCTGAAAACCACAAGATTAAATGCTTTCTGATATTCCTAGCATAGCTACAATTTTATGATTGTCATATAATTCCACAACTACTCTCTAACTAGATTAATAAACACTAAAATTTATTTTTCAACCTGTTTCAGGCTTGAGGCTTCCAGAAGGGAAACTATGGAGCAGAGTGGTTAAAAAGATCAGCTCCAGGGTCAGCAAAGCTTGGGTTCAAATCTCAGCTCTGTATCTTAGTTTCGTGACACTAGGTGAATTGCTTTGCCTCTCCAAGACTCAGGTGATGAATGTAGAGAAAAGACCCATCTTATGGAATTTGGGGGAGGATTAAAAAGATCATTTATGAAAAACTCATGTTATGTTTGAAATGTGAAATAAGTGCTCAGCTAGGTGGCTACTTTATTAATAAAAAGACCAAATTAGACCAAGCAAAACATTTTCTTCCATATCGATTTAATTTCTTTTTAAAAAATTTGTATTGGGGTAGAGTTAATTTACAATGTTGTGTTAGTTTCAGGTGTACAGCAAAGTGAGTCTGTTATGCATAGACATATATGCACTCTTTTTTAGATTCTTTTCCCATATAGGCCATTACAGAGTATTGAGTAGAGTTCTCTTTGCTATACAGTGCATCCTTATTAGTTTAGATTTAATTTCTTATACCGGTAATAAGAATTCGAAGCCAACAACCTTATCATTACCTTCTGAAGCTTGGAATAAGATAGGTCCATCTAGAGAAGGAAATACAATGACATTGACATAAGCCTCCAGCACCACCACTCACCCTTCTGTATGACCTTCATCAAAGTTCTCGGCCACCTTAGGACTCTTCCCTGTTAATAAATGAAGCTTACATTTTCAAGGAAAAGAGATGCTTTTAAGAAGGATTGAGGTTCAGTTTATCCAAGAGAGCCTAATTTTTTTCCCCATTTATTTCATTATTTATTTATTTGTTGAGAGATATAGTTGATGTGCAATGTTTATATTGTATAAATACAATATTTATATTTATTTTCAGATGTACAACATAGGGATTCACAATTTTAAGTGTTGTATTCCATTTATAGTTATTATAAAATATCGGTTATATTCCCTATGTGTGTATCCTTGTAGCTTATTTACAAGACAGCCTAACTTTGGGGACAACTTTCCCAAAAGCCAAAAGCTTTCTTGGGAAAATCCCAGATCTGCCTCTAAATAACCCTAAGACAGTCCCTAAGAATAACCTCAAACATTCTTGTTAGTCCTTTATTTCTGTCTAAAGATTGCCCATTCTTTTTGTCTAAAGTGGAAGTATATTTGTGCAGCAAACATTGCCTGCACACTTACTCTGCAGAGAGTTTTGAAGAAAACAGGAACCAGAATAAATCCTACCGTTATAGAACTGATGGTTTTATTCAGAGACTTGCAACCACATGGTAGAGGTTCTTCTAAGATGATTTGCAGCAGCCCTTTATATCCCTGGGTTCCAAGCTCCAGCACTAACTCTCCTGTTTTCCTCCATATTCCTGAGAACTCCCATCCTTAAAGACTGGAGGAAACAGTGAGAATACGGTTAATATGCTTAATTATCCTCCTCCTTACCTGTCATTTAGGGAGAGCTGATGTTTTCCATAACCTTAATAAATTTAAGATTCAATATTTAGTTGATGGGATGCATAAGAAAGATACTTTTCTGCAGCTTTCTATTCTGAAATTTTGCCGATCCTTGGCGACCTTTGCTCTGAATTATGGAACCAAGTATCAGTACGTAGAGGAACGTTCCTGTAAACAAAAAAGAATACATAGTAAACACTGCTTCAAAACAACATAAAAAGCAACATACAGAAAAGCAAATCAAGAGCAAGGAGCTCTTGCCCTTGGGGAAACGACTCTCTGGGTAGGTATGCTTCATTTGGGTTTGGAAGGAGGTGGTAAGCATATGCATACTGGATCCCATTTTTTTCTGTTTTCTTGGAAGTTTTGAAAGAAGGCTGAGAGCACAGATATAGATTAGGACTGCCTGTCTAAAGATGATACCATAGGTAAGTGTACTTTGGGGTTTAACAGTTTAACATGCGTGCTGGAAGCTCTTTACTGACTGGTTACTAGGAGACAGCATGATTCATTCCTTCCTTCTCCTCTGTGGCCAACCTCCTGTCATTTATCACCCCACACATTGGATCAAGACTGATAGAATCTTCAGAAAAAATTATGGAGTGCTCTATTCTCGTAAGGAGGCACTAAACTGTGGAAATAAAATGATCCCTGAAGATGAGGTCTACTCAGAAAGCGTCCCCACAAATGTCCTGTATGCACTGACAGCCTAGGGCTTTACTCCTGGTAGAGAAACACAAGATAAAATAGAAACAATGTATCTTTTAAAAAGCCCCACACATGGCAATATTGAAACCAATATGGACAATAAATACTGTATCTTCCCTAGAGATTTTCTCCCCAACGTTCTGAATAACTATATTTAATTATAGCCCAGTGTTCCTAATTTCCATAAAATGAGACACTTAAATATTCCTTTAATAATCTTTCTAAAGATTCGAATAACTGGAATAGCTTAATTGCGAATTCCAAACAATCAGACCTTCCAAGATAATTATAAATTAAAATACAAGGCTTCCCTGGTGGCGCAGTGGTTGAGAGTCCGCCTGCCGATGCAGGGGACACGGGTTCGTGCCCCGGTCCGGGAAGATCCCACATGCCGCGGAGCGGCTGGGCCCGTGAGCCACGGCCGCTGAGCCTGCGCATCCAGAGCCTGTGCTCCGCAACGGGAGAGGCCACAACAGTGAGAGGCCTACGTACCACCACCCCCCCAAAAAATACAAATTTTAAGGCATTTAAGAAGCACTGTGGGTATGAATTGACATATAGACAACGTTGGTCACCTATGCACCAACCACTACCTCTAGGGCATCAGCTCTAATGTACAACTTGTTGGGAATTTTAATCAAGGAACATTTAATGTATTTTCATAACACATCTTTATTGTCAGAGACAAAGCCTAGATAATATAAGCCTCACCTGATAGGAGAAGAAAGTGTTATTAAAGATCAAAAGAATGGGAAACTATGCCCACATGGGAATGATTGTGTGCGTGTGAGAGCTAGGGCCAGCGGTGAGGCCAACACACAAGTGTGAACATAAGTGAGGGGAGATGCAGCAGGTGTGTATTTTGCAATATTTGCTGAGGTTTTCACTCTGTATTCTGCCCTTACCTTCTTCACCTGTTTCAGCAGATATCAAGATCAGTGCCTGCTGGGGATTTGCAGCAGGGAAGAAAGCAAAAATTGTCAAAATTCTACAGCCATTGAGAAGTGCAGTGACTCAGGAGAGAGTGTCTATATGCATCTTCTGGGGAGATAAGGTGGGGGCGGGGGTGGGCAGGGAAGGAGGGAAGGAGGGAGGTGATATCCCTCTGAGCAACTCAGATCTCCCCAGTTCAGGCAGGTGAGGGCTTGCTCCCTGCCCTGGGCACCATCTTGAGGCTGACGCGGGGCCTCAGGGGAGGTGGGCAGGTGATGCCCCCAAGACTCATGGCCCCAAGCTTCGCATAGAAGCTGCAGAGCAGAGCTCATCCCGTGCCCTGGGACCACGTGCCACCAGGCAGACGGAGGAACTTTGGCCACCCAAGGTCTCATCATCAGATCCCCACACCCTGCTCAGACACGCTGAAGGTGGTGATAAGGAAGCCCCAGCAGTGGCTCAGCCTTTCTTTCCTCCAGCTCAGACGGAAAATGACTTAGAGATGATGTGAAGGTGATTTATGGATGGGAAACCACCAGACTGTATAAACTGAAATTTATACCTGCTACAAAAGTATAGAGCTTTCTACCCTGTGTATCCCAGCAAGCACGTGCTCTGAGACAGACTGCTGGGCTCTGGGCCCAGCTCTACCACTACCTAGCTGGGTGTGACCTTGGCAAGTCTCTTAACCTCCCTGACCTCAGTTTCTTCATCTGTAGACCTGGGATGAACAATAGCATCAATACCACTCTTACGTGCCTGTTGCAAGATGGTGACCTTTCCCGCATCTGAATCTTTGACACAGAGCCAAGCCTCAATAATTATCAGATATTATAATCATCATGAATGTTATTATTTATCAATAGTTTTCTTTTTTTTTAATAGTTTTATTCTAGAACTGCCCCAGTTGTTACCTAAATGTGGAGGAGAGATTTGTACCTAAAAAAAAAATTTCAATTGATACCCTAGTTATTTGTGCATTTTCTTTCATCATAGGCTTAAAAAAATAAACAAATACACAAAAATCTCTTTTTTCCTTTTGGCCCCCAGGAGACTACTAAATTGTATGTGAAACAAACACCTTCAGGGGAAGGGTTCCTGGGAGAAAGAGATTTTTCCTAGATTTTCAATAGTTTGTTGAGTCCTGACTAGGGGCAGTTCCTCCCAACAGCCAAGTCAGAGTGCCAGCTCTGAGGGTAGCAAGTCCAGCCAACTCTTCTTTTCCATCCAACGGGAATCAGATTTCTGATACCCAAAAATCCAATGGGTTCTTCAGGGTCTTGGAACACGTGCCAGATAGAGGAGGGAGGAAGATAATTCTTTCTTATAAATGACACATATGGGAGTGCTCTGAGATGAGCCGGATTAATTCTGTGGGAATTCAGAGTGCAGGTGGGTGCAAGAGTCTGTGAACTGTCATCCCTGATTTATACTGGGAGGACAGTTTATGAAATGAGTCTGTATTGAATTGTTGTGACAATACGTAACGGTTGTGAGTGAAATAAGCAAGTGATTTGTCTACAGAATTGCCTGAGCGGGACTGAGGGCCCTGCAGACAGTCCCCAGGATGCCACAGTCCAGGCTCGGCCCCTGACCTCTAAGTAAGTGGAAAGCTAAAGGGCTCTGTACCTGGTGGCTATAACTCTCCTGGGTAGATGTGACGCAGGTGGACAGAGGTGGGCAAGAGTGCGCTACCCCCATCCATGCAACAGTGCACGTGTTCACTGATGTCTATTCGTTCATGGCCTTGTGGACCTCATTTCTCTAGGTGGCCTGTTCCAGTGGCACAAACTGTGGGATCCCCAGCTCTACACACACAGGTCAGAACCCTCTTAGTACAGCCCCACCTCCCCGCAATCCTTCACCTTCCCCATGGTCTTGCCCCTTAGCATCTCCTACTTGGCACCTTGAAAGTACTGGGGCTGATGTCTTAAGTTTTGACCTGTAGAGCTGCCCGAGCTCTCCCTTCTTCATCATATAAGATGCTCCAGACTCCAGGCCTGGGGATACACATGCCTCTGCACGGTTCTCATGCTCTTCAGTCAAGGAAAATATATTCAGAGAAGTCCTGTCCCTCAGGGCGTGAAGCTGGTCCAGGCCCCTCAGAGGATACAGAGGCTCTTTCTTTCTCCATGGGGTTATGCCCTCACAGGAAGATGGCTCCAGAACCGGATATCTCTGGGGCAAATGGCACAGAAGTGTTAAAATAGATACAGGTTATTTGAAGGGGGAGGAGGCTCCTGGGTAGGAGCCTCAAGGAAGACCCTCGGGTCTGGAAAGGAAAGGAGAACCGTGGCCGTGTGGGTCGGGGTAACAGGGTGAGGAGAGGCTTGGGCTTATAAAAGGAGTATTTGGGAGGCTTTGAACCTGGGTCTGAGGTTCCCTCAGAAAACTGTAGCAGGAAGACAGCAGCTGAGTGGGAATCAAGACATTTTACTCTTCTGAGTTCTTTGAAAATAGAGTATTATCTAGAAATAACTCCATAATGTAGAATAGTCATAGGACATGGTGGGGGACAGGGGGCTCAAAGACCAGAAGGCCCAAACCCACTGGGACTTGGATCCATCTCCTGAGGCCACTGTAACAAGTTACCACAAAATGGGAGGCATAAAACAACAGAAAAGTATTCTCTCACAGTCTTGAAGGCCACAAGTCCAAAGTCAGTATCACTGGGTCGAAATCCAGCTCCTTCCTGAGGCTCTGGGGGTGAATTGCTTCCTTGTTCCTCCAGCTTTTAGAGGCGTCGGGCGCTCCTGGGCTGCTTGTGCCTGCATCACGGCAATCTCTGCCGTTTGGTAACATCGCCTCCTGTGTGTGTGTGTGTGTGTGTGTGTGTGTGTGTGTGTGTGTGTGTAGACCCTCCCTCTTATAAGGAAATGTGATTGCATCTAGGGCCCACCGGACAATCCAGATAATCTCTCTATCTCAAGATCCTTAATCACAGCGGCAAAGACTCTTTTTCTGCCGTGTAGGGTAACATCCGCAGGTTTCAGGAATTAAGGCGTGGATATTTTGGGGGGGGTGCTATTTTTCAGCCTACCACAGAGCTCATCATTATACAGACTGTCTTGAATTTCTCAGCAGTTACTCAGTTGTGCTTTACTGACCCAAAGGGGTTCTGTCCTCCCCAAGTGCCTCTTTCCCGTTCAGACCTCTGGCCTAAGTGTAAAAACTAATGCAGACCCCACTTGGCAAAGTCCTCTTGTCAAACAAAACCTTTCCAGATCTTACAAACTTCATTAAGAAATGTAGAGGGGCTTCCCCGGTGGCGCAGTGGTTGAGAGTCCGCCTGCCGTTGCAGGGGACATGGGTTTGTGCCCCGGTCCGGGAAGATCCCACATGCCGCGGAGCGGCTGGGCCCGTGAGCCATGGCCGCTGAGCCTGCGCGTCCGGAGCCTGTGCTCTGCAACGGGAGAGGCCGCAACAGTGACAGGCCCGTGTACCGCACAAAAAAAAAAAAAAAGAAATGTAGAGAAACAGGTCAGAAGCTCTTTGTAGATGGTGGGTCTCATTGTGCATGAGAAAGCAGTGAAGCTTTGTAAAGGGATGACCATTTGGAAATGCCTTTAGAAATTCAAATACAAAGACTTATGATGGTTTGACATAGATTTCATATGCCCATCTACCAATTTCCACTTATGTCTTTGTTCCTTATTTTCATTATTTTAATGTATTCCGTCTCACAATTGTAAAAAGGAGCCCAACTGTGCATTTCAGGGTCATGATTGCACATCTTAGGAAGTTCAAGCCCCTGTCTTTGACTGTATGCTTTCTAATACCACCCAAGGTGTACCAAAATTGCCCACAAATGCACAGTCTGTCAGGTCTTATTGCTCAAATGAAACCCACTTCCACAGTAGCACGAGGAGGGAGGGGGTAGCTCTCCTGCTATTTGCATCAGCACTTGTCCTTGGGAAATGCTGAATCTTGGCACTGAAAGAAAGTGTAAAAATGATCAATTTGTCACCTAATATGGACCACTGCACTCACAAGACTGCAACTCCTTATATTAATAGAGATTAGGATATAAATTTTTAAATTTGGAGCCTCATTACACAGTATAAATAAAAATAGAGCCCCAACTATATCATCTTTAATTGCCTCTGGACAGAATGCTGACTGTCTACTGAGGTCTTGGCCGTGTGTTTCTGGGGAGCCAGCAGAGCTTGTGCCTTGGTTTGAAAGCAAAGGCAGAAAAGATATGTGGGTATCATTAAGAGAGGGCAGAGCTGGATGCCTGTAGTCATTCCAACTAACATCACAGTTGAACAAAATGTGTGAACAAAAATATGACGGGATTGTCAAAGTGATGCCTTCCTGTGTGTGGCATTGGAGGGAGGATGTACATTCACCCATGTGAGTGTATGGAGCCATCCAGCCGCTTCTACTCAGTGTTCTTGTTACCAAGAGTTTGAAAATATCCACAGTTTTCACTCTTAGTCTGGCAGAGACCCAGAGAGAGACGTTGGTACTCAAGCTGCGATTGCTGAGCCTTTTAGCATCCCTCTGGACAACTGGTTAAAGCAATTGATCAATACTGAAGTTTGAGAAAAACCAGTGTGGGTATGTTACAGACAACGTCGCATGAATAAATAACTCAGATAATGGCATTTGTCTTACTATCAAGCTCATCCATAATTTAGCAAGAATATTACCCATTAAAAGAACACCTAGGACGATCTGTGCCAAAATAAAGAGTTAATTGGTTTCTATCTTCTGGGAAGTCTGTCAAACAAGATGGGGAAGGGAAAGTGGCTACCTACTATAGTAATAAATGTAAAGCAGCTCCTAAGCCATACCCTCATCTGCTGGAGACTTTGCTTGAATTGCACTTCAAGGAGCATCTTTGGGATCCACCTTCTACAACTCAATAGAAGCGTTTAGAAAGGTCTTTTTCTTTTCCAAGTAGGGATCAAATCTGTATCACAGAAAAATATAATTCACTGCTTTAAAATTAATTCACTGCGCACTGGCTATAGAGTGTATAAGTAAATTCCTCCTGGGATTGAAATGTTTCTGTAGTATAAATGAAACATTACATGAGGCATTCCTCTCCATTCTGGCCGGTATGGGCTTCAGTTATAAATGGCTAATGGTGCCTCATTTGCGTGTTCCAAGACTTGGGGGTGGTCAAAAGGGCACGAGAAATCAGGCCCCACTCTGGGATGAGAGTAGTTACAAGGTGACACCCCAAAAGGCCAGCAGATAGAAATGGTGTGATCAAGGGCCAAACTATCCATTGAAACAGATGGTTCTTGCTTCACCACTGAAGAAATTAGGTACAAGGAAATCAAAGCGATTCCATCAAGGTTCAAGTTGGGAGCCCAGTCAGCAAGTTTATACTGAGGTGACTGACTTGGTAGCTTCTAAATTTTAATGGGAAAATGCTAGTCATAGACCATGCATTCGAGGCTGGGGTCTTGGTTATTACAGGGTAAAAAAAAAAAAAAAATGACATCCTTGTCACAGTGTTGATGGGCATCAGCTTTTGCGTCACCAGTTGACCTGTCATTGGATTTCTCTGAGCCCTTTAGAGGCACACGGATAAGGCTGGAGTGTGTGAAAATCATTGTTGAACCCTATCATCTCCAAAGGGGTATTGGGGAAAAATCATGTCTTTCAAATAATGTCCATGCTTATACTGAATCAGTAATTGCTGTATAAAATAAACTTGAGTATGTTCTTAATGTCCTCTAGAGATGCTGTAAGTACCGTTTGCTAGTATTTATGGTCTGCAATCTAACAGAAGTTGAGCCATAAATCATTACCCTGAATATAATATTTTTGTTTCATGAAAGTCTGAGCTTTCAACCCCAAAGCAACAAATCAGTCCACTTCTTATTGAGCCTGTCACAGCCCCATCCTTGAGTGTGGACACATTTATTACCATTGTCAACTGCCGCGTGTGAAGGAACAGGAGAGGAGGGAAGACGAATATCAATATAAGTTGAAAAGCAGTGCTGGGAGGGTAGTGGCCTGGCTGAGGGGAGAGGTAACACAACATGGAGGCTTCACCTCAGGGTCACATTTTTGATGGCCTGTGTGCTGATGTGGTGATCAAGTTTCCACGTCACCAAGAATCCGGCTGTTAGCTGTCACCATCGCTGAGAAGCTTGACATGAGGGCAAAGCGCTCAGAGGAGTTGGAGGCTGAACTTTCAGCCTTTTGACTGACCCCTGAAGCACTGTGGTCTCCTCTGAGGACAAGCCTGCTTCTCAAGGAACTACATTCTCTTATCTCCAAGGGAAGTTGGAGGGATCAGAGATGGGTAGGTATTAGCTTGTTTGTGGAGGAAAGATTTTACCTCTAGGGATTTATCTTTGACAGATTTGATGAAACCTTAAAAATGCTTCTTCTAAAACAAGAAACTGCTGCTTTCACTCTCATGGGGAGATCACGGTGTGGGCACAGCCTTCCGGGGAGTAATGCCACCAAAAGAGGGGAAAAGCCAGATTTCTAAAGGCAGAGGTAAATCTGTAACTGGAGTAACCACCCGGAGATGCCAAACAATATTTGCTGGAGACACAGAAGAAATCTGGTCACAACGTGGAACTTTCCTCTCAATAAAACCATCATCCTTTGGAGTGGTTTTTCATATGCACGATACTTGTAAAAGCAGGCTTCTGCTGATGTCTTAGGTGCGGATGCAGTGAGATACCTTTTATTTTCATCTTCCTCATGCAAAAACAAACTCTAACTTGAGCATAGGGTTTTACTAGGTAAAATATTGCATTAGAGGACATTACATGCCAACACATACAAAACTGGAACATGAAAGATAGACACAAGATGTCATTAAGGAATTGCATTCAGATGCTTCCAGAATCCTTTACCTTACTCACATTTGTCTTTCTTTACTTCACCTAAATGGTCCCCAATATAACATGACTAAGGAATTAATTTCCTTTTATTCTGTTTTAAGTTGTTCTGATGATACTGGTTTAAAAGTCTTTAAGGAGGGACTTCCCTGGTGGTCCAGTGGTAAAGAATCTGTCTTACAATGCAGGGGACATGGGTTCAATCCCTGGTCAGGGAACTAAGATCCCACATGCCGTGGGGCAACTTAGCCGGCGCACCACAACTACTGAGCTCGTGTGCCTCAACTAGAGCCCAAGAGCCACAACTACAGAGCCCACGTGCCCTGGAGCCCACGTGCCCTGGAGCCTGTGCGCCACAACTAGAGAAGAGAAAAATAAACCCTCACGCCACAACTAGAGAGAAGCCTGCACACCACAACGAAAGATTCCACGTGCCTCAGAGAAGGTCCCGCGTGCCACAACTGATACCTGACGGAGCCAAAAAATAAATTAAATAAATAAATAATAAATAAATCTTTTAAAAATAAATAAATAAAAGTCTCCAAGGAATCAGAAACCAGTCCTTGCCAAAAAACTTGAAATGAGTAGCTTTGCTTGCAAAATACCACATGTACTTTATTTCTACTTCAATGTGGTTCTAATCATGACACTTCCAGCATGCTGCCCCAGGCCGATCTACCCTTAGCGACGCAAAAATTCAAACACTGTTGACGTATCTATAAAACAAAAAGCCAGCATCTTAGTCTAATGTTACAAAGAGCGTGGTGCTGTTGTTTTGTCAAGAGAGCAAGTAGAGACAGAGCGTTGGTGTTCAATGAACATTAGGTCAGAGGAAGGCCAAATTGCTGCTGGGTCCATGTGATGTGAGGGCGAGGTGTTTCTTTTCTCTGTGTCTCAGCTCCTCCATTTGAAACAGAGGGCACCTCTTTCCCGGGGGTGTACTGGGCGTTAGACTGCTAATGCGCTGCACACAAGAAACCCACGCCCATCCCTCCCTTTAATTCAACTTCAGACAGGCCTGGGTTAGGGAGCTGTATTTCTCTTGGAACGGAACTAAAATGAATTATGGAGAATTTGGACGTAATTCAGAAGAACAGTGAAGATAATTTGATGCCTCCGAAATGAATTCCATGAGAAAACCAAAGAAACTGGGGTATTTGGGGGATAGAAAGATGATTGTGAAATCTAAGGCACACAGCCCTCACATGTAGTAAAATGTGATCCATAGAAATTCAGCACACACAAATGCGCATTTATAAAGCTTTCTTCAGAAATGGTCAACGTTCTGTACCTGATCACTGGTGAACAAACAACTGTTTGGAGAGACAACTAACTTTTCCATGTTCACGCTGCTATTTCAATGCCACAGCTAAGATATGGATGCGAGTTCTTTCTGACCCCAAAATCCATGCTCTATGGAAAATCGTAAGGTCGAATACATAAAGCACTTGCTCTGGGGTCTGGCACACAGTAAGTGAACTAAAACAGGTATGGATTAACTTCTTGAGTTTGTGCCACTATTTTTGCTAGATATCTATCTACTTTGCCACCATTCCAGAGCTTCCATCAAACTAGTAGTTACAAAAGCCAACAAATTCGACACAGGAACTGAATGGCCCAAGACACTTCCTGTAGAATACTGGGGAGACAGTTTGCCGCAAGGTTTTTCACACTTGTATGTTCTGTTTGGCTGTTGTCATTCCCCACCCGGCCCCCCATCCTGTTCCCATTATTTCTTTGAGTTATTGTGCCGAATACAGTAGGTTTCTGAGTATTTTAATAACGTGCTGTGAATATGATTGTGTTATAAGACACTGTGCACTTTTTATTTATGTAGATAATTTTTTAAAGTTTGTTGCATCTGTATATATATGTGTATGCACGTATCTATGTATATTTGATATTTCCTGGGTATTCCTCAGGAAACGTAGATTAGAGTACTCTAATTACAAATTACAAAAGCAAACAAACAAAAAACAGGATCTTCAGAGGGCCAGGGACCCCTGTACGGGCTCCCTGCGTGTTCTGTCATTCCGAGCACGTTTAGCTGGATGAGATTTTAGTGACTCAGCAGATGAAGTCAGACAGCGAGAGTAATTGTTCTCAACTTGAAGACTATTTAGTAAGTGAAGAGAAGACAGTTTCTTCTTTAACCAAGATCCACACAACTAAGAGTCTTCCAGATTCAAACTGCAATACCCAGCCAGTCTGAGTGCCAAAGAGGAGATGCTGAAAGATCATGAGACGGTCTGTTATTCCAAGACTGCCAGCGACAAAGAAGTCTAGAGGAACTTGTCGGGGAGGATTGAATGTGTTCCTCTTAAACTCAACACTTCCACAACTCCATTTTAAGTCCCCTTTAGTGAATTACATTCCGTTGAGAACTGCCAAATACACCAGCAACAAATACGAAGAATTACAGAGAATAACACAACACTTAACTACTATATTTTTTAAATTTCAGTTTTTTAAAGTATAATTGATGTGCAAAACTGTAAGATATTTATTTGTGTTTCCTGTTTTTATCGTGGATCATAAGCTTTTAGCTGGATATGAAGTGAAATTTGAATATTACTTTCACATGCTTTTGAAGATATATATATATATATATATATATATATATATATAAAACCATAAAGATTATCCGAGAGTATGCTGATAAGATACTCACATCTCTATGCTAGAAATATTTCTAAAATGGGTAGCATGTGGTTCTAGAAGGTATTTCACCAATGCCTAGTGTTTGCTGGATTTCTTTATTGTTCATGGAGTTACTTTTGAACACTTGGCTACTTTAGATTGTCTCCTGTTTCATGTCCCATCTTCCCATAGCTAACTCCCCACTTCCAGACCTGCACAGAGGCTAAGTCTACAAGGTGACCATACAACAAGTCAACTTGCCCAATCAATTTAGTCAATCATCTTGTAAGTTGTGGGAACTGACACATTGATTGAATTCACCTGGAAATTAAGTCAAACTGTTCAAGCATGTATATGCCTTCTGTTGAGGCTCTGACTCTTAATAGGCTAATGCCAAGGCTGGATTCCAATTTTAGTTCACTTGTAAATGAAAGTTGGTGTTCTTTGAACATTAAGGGCTAATAATTATTGAGATTGCTGTAATTATGATTCGCACAGCTTAAAAGTTAGGAGTATCATTTTATTTGCTAAATGGTATTGTTTTATTCTGCATGTTTACAGTTACCAAGCAAATAGAGCTTTGAAGGTATCTGTCTCTCTTGGGACCCCCATGGAAAATGAGGTGCTGTGTCGCATAAGACATTCTTGGCAAATGCCGTATGTAAACCAAAAAGAAAAAGAAAAAGAAAGAAAATCCATATGGTGCACAACATCTCTCAAATGAAAATAAGGCTTCCCAAGGAAGGAGCCTTGGGGGATTCTGAAGTCAAATTGCAAGGAACAAATGTGCTATTTTAATTTTGGCCTTAAAACTTCCTCTCCTGGAATGGTCTCAATCTCACAATCTCTGTTCAACAGCACACTTTAAAGTAGAAACTCGTTCTCTGGTTTACTTTCTTCAGAAAAAAAAAAATCATCAGGGCTCTGGATGAGATTTGGAACCCCTCCTATACCAATCTTAGAAGCTCAAGAAGATTCTATAACTTAATCCCTAAGCAAGCGGCAAAAAAGGGAATTCTCCAGAAGAGACTTTTTTTTCTTTCCTTCCTCCTCCTTTGTTTGAATTTCTGAGGCTTTTTCCTGGGCTTCCCGCTGTTCAGATGGGTTTTACCCCTTCCTCTTCCCATTGTTGAGAGGCTGCCCCCCCACCCCCCCATGGAGGGAGCCCTGGTGCAGCAGCTGGCACTGGACCTCTGTAGATTCCCTGCACCTGGGAATGTGTATCTCCTTCCTGACGCTCCTCAGTGTGGCTAAGGCGGTCAGGGGAGATCCTGTAGGGCCACATGCAGCTGTGACAATTTGTCCGTCTTCATTATCACAAGCTGTGTGGCAGCACCGCTGGAGTGAGGGGTCAGTGTGACTTCCAATTAAAACTCCCTATTGAAGATGGATTTATGTTTGGTCTATTTCAAAACACATTGGGCTGCAACTTATCATTTAAGTTGTCAAGCTGGGAGCACTTTCCTTTTTTAGTGCAAAGGGTTTAAAAGCCATTCATTCATTTTGTTTAAGATGTAAAGACATAAACGAATGAGTGGGTTGTTGTTGCTTTTTATCTAAAGAGAAAAAAAAAAAAAACCTTTGGTCCAGATGTTTTCTGGATACACTGAAACATTTAGAATGTGAGTCAAATTTTCAGGGTTTTTGTTCTATTTACCGGGCATTTCTGCTTTTAATGTGTTTACTATGGGAACGTTTTGGTGAAAAAAGAAAAAAAAAGAACAGACTCTTTCAGATGATCCGCAAAATCATATGCTGGGAATTTCAAACAGAGTCCAACTCTTTTAGGGATGAGGTCCATTTCTAAAGGAGAAACATGATTTCCTGTTTTTAAGGATAAGAAATATGAATTTTTAATCATCCTGAGCACAAAATCGAATTCATGTCGTGACATTTTGATGATGTCAGCACAAATAAATCACTTTCAGGAATGAAGATTCTATTACATACCTGTGATTTAAAAAAAAATTAAAGAGAAGGGAAAAAATGGAAAGGGACGAAATGTTTTCAGGGCACATCCTGGCAAATCAGATTCAAATCAGGTCTGGGGATGATCTCTGTCTTTGAAAAATGAGAGCTGAAAGGGGAAGGAGACGATAGCAAGATGGGAGCGTGTCTCTTGCCAAGAAAGACCCAAACATTTCAAACCCAATATGTCTCTGCTCATTTATCTTTGGTAAGAGCCATCTCTTGGCCTTCCTCTAATCTCGTTTCGTTGTTTGCTTAGAGGGTGTCCTCGTGGAGGTCTTCTTTAGTGAACAATGAAAATCTTTAGATTTTTCTCATCTCTTTTTTAAAAAAAAATTATTTTATTGAAGTACACTGTTGATTTACAGTGTTGTGTTAATTTCTACCGTACAGCAAAGTGATTCAGTTACACATATGTATACTTTCTTTTGCATGTTCTTTTTCGTTATGGGTTATCACAGGATATTGAATAGAATTCCCTGTGCTATACAGTAGGACCTTGCTGTGTATCCATTCTCTATAAAATAGGTTGCCTCATCTCTTTTTGATAACCTTAAGCTTACTCCTCTCTAGAACCCATTCTTGCCCCTGCCCCACGCCCCATAACTTGGGCAAAATCAATTAAGCTCACTCACTCCATCTACTTAGCTAGATCCATTAACTGTGAAACCCAGAGTCCTGACATTCACAATCCCCATCAGGCAACCTTGGGATGGAAGCAAGTTAATGTAGCTGATGATGTTGTCACCATCCAGCACTACTTTGCAGCCAGGGAGGAACCCGCAGCAGGTCAAAAAAGGCCCAGAAACACAAGAATTGGAGGGTGTAGAGAGCCTACGCCTGCCCCTTCATCTCAGCTCAGACCCTCGACACTACCCAGGCTGATTCTGGGATCATAAGGTAATAAAGAACCCCAGTTTTTACCCTCTAACTACACTGGTGTCAGAGGGAGTCTGAAAAGGATCTCCTTTATGTTAGGAAAACTGGGAGATCTTCCTAAAACCTCAGAGAAGCAACCTTAAATGTCATAAGGAGAATTATTGAGAAGTTTCCTTTTGAAAATCTAGTCGAATCCAGGAAATGCTACTGAGTTGTGTAGCATCCCGTCAAGATTAAAGACATATAATGATAATAAAATGATAATCCTAGCTCCTATTTATTGAGCCATACTTACCCCTTGCCACACACAGGATGCTAAGAACCCGACAGACTTGATCTCACCTAATCCTCACAGCAGGGACGATTTTATAATTATTTTTTCAATGAACTAACTAAGGTTTTGAGAGGTTAAGTAATTTGCCCCTGGACATAAAATAGTGAAGCTGGGATGTGAACGTTGAGATCTGCCTCCTGAATCCTCAGGCTTAGTTCTCCCCAAAGTGTGGCAAATAGAATGCCTGGTTGTCCCAAACGTGTCCGCTGAGTTACAATTCAGCGACCTCAGTGGCAATCTCTGGTTGGATTTTCCTGTCCCCAAGGGTTGTCATTCACACTGACTCAAGTAAAAATGATGTATTGCCAGTTCTTAAAGGAAGAGAGAGCATTACGTGTGGGTGACTGGCGTGCAAGTTTACAGGGTGGAGTGTGCATTTAGAAAGGAGAAAAAGCCATTAAAAGGGGCACTTGGGGTCAATTTCGTCACAATTAAACCCAATATATGAATTCATAGCCAGAGAAGTGTTACCGGTTCAGAATTCCCTGTGTGCCAGGAGTGACCACTGGGGCCTTCCAGTAACTGGGTAGTTGGGTGACTCAGAGGAAGAACATCTCCTAGCTGAAGTAAGGGATTGGGTAGGTCCAGTTTCTTTCTACAGAATTCTGCTCAGCTTTTCTATCTGCTTTGCCAAGTGTGTCAATGTTATCAAGCAGAGGCTGCTCATAAATATTGAATAAAATGGGTTTGACTCTGTTCTGCCATGGGTGGGCCACCTTGGCCTCTCGCCTGGGCTCTGTTTGTACCTATAGAGTCATAGGGCAGAGGAAGGAACAGGAGATCTTGGTGGAGGGGTGCATTTGTTTGTTTGTTTTTATTCCCCAATTATTTCAGCTCCTTTTTACATCTAAGGCATTGAATTAGCCAAAACACTGAAATGAAACTCAGACTGGACCCAGAGCTCATAGTGAAAGAACTTCATCTGAGAACAGGTTTGGAGGGGTTTGTCCCCCAAAATTCTCAAAATCTGAAGAATTGCTGGCTTCATTGGCTGTGAAGGTCAAGGCTTTGTCCAAGGAGTCCTTGTTTCTCCTCGGGGTACAGGAAGTGAGTCAGACTAGCAGGGGTGCCAAAATGGGGTTGGATGTGTTGTCCAAGTTACCCTGCAAGATACAAGGGCCCAGGAGAGCGATTGTGTTTCTGTCTTATCAGCCCCCAGATTGCTCATCAGTCCAGGCTTTCTTAGGAATCCAGTGGAGAAACTGCAGGATTTGAGTTGTCATCCAGCTTCCCTCCCTCCCTCTGCCCTCCATCCAACCCCAGCTATGGGAGTCAGGAAAGCCAACCTTTTTGAAAATGCAACAGCCTCAGGGGGCTGGAAAAAAGCTTTTCCTTCCGGGAGTGCACATTTGGTGCACATCCACTTCGTCCCGTGACTCAGAACCTGCCTGTGTTTGCTGTCACCTGAGAGAGTTGCTCAGAAGGTAAACAGTCGCTTTGCCAACTGCAGTGTGATTTTTAATGTCTTCAGTCAATCCATGAGAACTGCTGTATTTCCCATCCAAGACACCAAATACAAGTCCCATCTGTGGTCTGTGTGTGTTTCACAAAAAAATGTTGTTTAGACGGATGGGGTGTAACCTCTGACTAGGAGGCTCAGTCCGAATGGGAGAGGTTCATCAGTATCCAAGCTGGCCAAGCTTCTCAGATCCAGAAATCAGGCTGGAAGTTTTGCAGAATTCTGTGGGAAAAGACGTTTGAAATACATTTTGAATTATTCCTTGTTTTAATCAGGCTAAAAAATACCCAAACATAGCCTTTCAGTCTTCTGTCATTGGTCTCTGTCCCCTCTGTCAGCACACACATATCTACAATAAGGAAGAATTAATCTCCCTCTAAATATCTGGCCTTTTACATATTTATCATGGCTTGGACTTGGGTTGGCTCCAGTTTGGGGGAAAGATCCAGATTAATGATTTAGGTACTTTGATCCAAACCAGATTTCTCTAGTTGGAATTCGATTTTCTAAGATTTATCTTTGCCGGGGAGAATCTAGAGGCATTTCTTTTTTATTCCAAGTTGGAGCAACACAGTTCAGGAGATTACACTGCAGGAAAAGTACAACGAAAGACTGTTATCAAAAGTTAAAGATGTGATCACAACATAGTGTTGAATGTTAGGGGGTTAATAAATATTCTGCCTGCATATTGACTATTGTATAGGTTTCTAACCTACACAGAAGCCCTTATCCTATCAACTTTGATATACAACAAATCTTCACAGTAATAAAATAAGCAGAGTGCAAGTGAATGCCAACTTATATTTGAAATCAGTGGGTAATTATTCTAAGGGTTTTTTGTGTTTTGTTTTGTTTTGTTTTTTTAATTTTATTTATTTATTTATGGCTGTGTATGGCTCTTCGTTTCTGTGCGAGGGCTTTCTCTAGTTGCGGCAAGTGGGGGCCACTCCTCATCGCGGTGCACGGGCCTCTCACTATTGCGACCTCTCTTGTTGCGGAGCACAGGCTCCAGACGCGCAGGCTCAGTAATTGTGGCTCACGGGGCTAGTTGCTCCGCGGCATGTGGGATCTTCCCGGACCAGGGCTCGAACCCATGTCGCCTGCATTGGCAGGCGGATTCTCAACCACTGCGCCACTGGGGAAGCCCTTGTGTTTTGTTTTTAAGATAGGGCAGTTATTCCCAAGCCTAGATGCACATCAGAACTAGTTGGGGATTTTTTTTTAAGTGCCAATAGATAGATCCCTTCCCAGTAAACTCTGATATCATTGGTCTGGTATGAGGTGCTGATGTCACGTAATGAAAATGGGATTAGGAGTTAGACAGAGCTGGATTCAAATCCCAGATATACTCCTTACTAGCATAAGACTTTGACCAAGGTAGTAAAACTCTTTAAGTACCAGTTTCCTAGTCTGTAAAATGACAGTATAATAGTGCCAGCCTTGCAACACTACCATGGAAATATATGTGCAAAGATCTTAGAAGAGTGTCAAGAACATCAAGTGCTCCAGAATGCCTTCTGAATGAATAAACAGAAGAACTCAAAGATGCCTGACTACTCTTTGTGTTTAGTTACTAAATCAGATACCTCTTCAATAACACTGCAGAGCTCGTCCTCATCTGTCTCCTTTTCTAGCCATCAAATGGAGGATCATCCTTTTCTGCACAGTTTTGGACTATTTTGCACAACCTTGATGTCACCTTCCCTCATTCCCATGCCATGTGCCTCTCACCTTCCATCCAAGGGAAACCCTGCCCAGAGTCCACATAAGTACCACCTGAAGAGTGGAAGGGTTTATGCACCTTGGGCAGAGCATTGAGTGGTGAGAGATGGAGATGGAGGATAAATATTCTAATTTTCTCCCCAAGACCTACTGACCAGATACAGTCTATGCAGCTTCTTGAAGGATGGACCTAGCAATCAGTCACAGTCGGTAGAGACAATTGTAGGCTCACCCTCTTCCCTTTTCCCTTTTCCCTCCCTCTGCAACTTGGGATTGCAGTTCCTAATGAAGAAATCAGGCTCTGATTTCTGACAAGCTTAGTCTAAACAGTTATCCTCTTGACAACAGGGCTGCACATTGTAATACATTTATTATCTTGCTTTCCCTAATGTCCATTTTTTAACCTGTTTGAAATTGGAGTTCATTACGAAATAGTAGAGCTTATAGTTACTGTTATGGACTGAATGTTTGTGCACTCCCTCAAATTTGTAATTTGAAACTCTACCCACAGTGTGATGATGTTGGGGCCTTTGGGAGGTAATTAGGATTAGATGAGGTCAGGAAGGTGGAGCCCTCTTGAATGGGATTAGTGCCCTTATAAGTGTCATGAGAGAGCTTGCTTTCTCTCTCTCTCTCTGCCATGTGAAGAAGCAAGGAGAAGGAGACAGCTTCCACCCCGAATAGGGCTCTCATCAGAGCTCGTCCATGCTGGCACCCTGCTCTTGGACTTCCAGCCTCCGGGACTGTGAGAAAGAACTTTTTGTTGTCTTTAAGCCACTCAGTCCATGGTACTTTGTTACAGCAGCCCAAGCTGTCTCCTCAGGCTCTCATCCTCCATCAGCCTGGATGGAGGTGCCCAGGAATCTCTCTGTGGTGCTCTTATTTTCACTGAAAACCTCCAATGTATGTTTGCATAGGTACATGCATGTTTTATTGTCTCTTTTAATTTTTCTCTGCTTTCATATTGTTAAAACTCTATCTCCAATACCAGCCACTTCTTGTTTTTGAGCTCTGTCTCACCCTCTTCCTCTCTAGATTCCCTCTTCTAGACAGGGCTGGTTATTATGATCCTGGTCATTACCAGGCAAAGCTCTAGAGAAGAAATAGCCTTTTTTAAGATAATGATAATGTAAAACCATCCAACACTGTTCACAATAGAGTAGTGCCTGTCAAGAGCCACTATTAAGTCTCTTCCAGACACCCAAGAACTGGAAAGTTACTGAAGACTGCAAGTCTATTCTCCGAAAAACCACATCCTATAGAGATACAGCCAGCCCGGGTACTTCTGTGGACCAGAATAGACATAAACCCACCCCCTTTTCCAGCACCTTGCCCTTTGAAGCCCAGTAAAAGACTTAACCCCTGCCCCCACCTTCAGTGCCGATGCCATTCTATGCATCTGGCCCCTTTCTTCCCTCGGAAAGTGAATAAAAACTTTCCTTTCTTCCCTTGTTAATTTTTCTTTGAATTGTTTCACAACCAGTGTCGGCTCACCTAACAGATACAGTATTGGAAATATCCTGTACCTTGAAGCTCAGAAGGAGCTGAAGAAACCCAGCAGCAGAACTTAACGTGTTGATATGGATGATGTGCTTTAAGATTAGATAGGACTTATAGCCAAAGTTTCCAGATGGCTTTAAAGATCACTGAAAGTTGGAAATCCTGCAGTAATGTATTCTGAGCATTCATAAATATATATATATATATATATATATATATATATATATATACACACACACACACACATACACACATATATACACACACATATATATACACACACACATATACACATAATCATGACATTGTACAACCTAAATATACACCATTTTGTCAACTATACCTCAATAAAGCCAGAGGATAAATGAACAAATAACAAGAAGAGGGTCTATATTAGGTAATGGATATCATCACAAATATACTTGCCCAGCAGAGCCATTTAAATATTCCCTTGTACTCCCATCAGCAGCAGCCTTTATTTTCAGCCCTTGTCCTTGGCAGGATATACAACCAGAATGACTCCTGCCCCAGGAAAAACCATACAAAGGGTCTGCACCAGAGACAGAGTTGCAAGCCTTGTCGCCCGTGCACCACGATAGGAGTTTCTAGATGTTGACAGGTTTCTGATCTTAAGACCTGGGTGTGGGACTCTGGAAATGTTTCCTAGCTGCTGAGCCTCTGTCTTATTCTACCTGCTACCCTTCATTCTGACTCCTGACTTCTCACCTGGGAGGATTCCACTGCTTTCTAAAGGCCTGGATTCTGCAGATTTCAGGTTCTAGCTTCCTCCCTGGCCTGTGAAACATCAAAGGCTCATGACAAAAATGGCAGAGAGAACTACACCTCACTGCCTGGGAGCTAGAGTCTGCTCTTACTCTAGACCTTGTTGGGAGGGAATAAACGAAAGCGACTCAACTGTCTTTTCTATTACTTTTGGTATTTTTTTTACTTTTTCTCCAAGAGGATGAGCTTCGTGTTATTCTTAGCTGAGACTTAGTAAATGTTTTCTTTTACCCACTTCCTAAGTTAGCCAGACTCTGAGAAAATGGGGATCCTAAAACAAGATACAGTGTTTCCAGAAAGTATAAAAAGATTTCTTAATTGATTACCCAGATCTGCCACCAATGGACTGAAACGGGAGATTCTTGAAGCCTTAAGAGAATGATTGTATACCTGGTGCAGGAATCCCAAGGAGATTAGGCAAAATGAATAGGGATTGGATAAGTCTTAGGGAAAAAAAGGTAAGTATAGTTAAGGCTATTTAAACTGGAGAACAGAGGTAGAGAATTATTTTGTAAGGAAATGGGTGGGCTTCCCACTTACGCTGCCCTGCGCTCCTGGAAACTCCATTATCCCAGCAGAAAGTCATAGACGAACAGCCTGTCCATACACATCTCTACACTGAACCTTGAAAATGCCCAGCATCGTTGGTAGAAACCATTGCATGAGCAGATAAATGCGTGAGAAACAAAGTATCAGTATTCACGAGGCTGCTTGGACTGAGTCAAGAAAAACATCTTTGAAGTAACAATAAATTAATAAGTCAATGAGGGTTGCCATGATGACCCTGGGTCATGGCATCTGTTTTTTTCTTCTAGTAACAATACCGATGGCATTAATACCTTGATTGTTGAACTTCAGTAATAATTTTTGTGACCACCCTGAGCTCTCTGGCTCTCCTCTGGTCTTAGACGAATGACCTATCTTTTTCAAAGAAAAATATGATACTGAATGTGTCCTGAGCAGAAACTGGAGAGCAGCAGAGCAAATAAATACATAAAAACAAGCTGGTCCTTAAAACGGGAGCAGTGGCTTAGAAGCCAGCATCTTGGTTAATGCTTTGGCCTTGGTCCTTACACCAGACCCCAATGAGCCCTTTCTAAAGCACTCTGACGCTTGTGTATTTGAACTCAGATTCTTTAGATCACATTCTAAAATGCATGTTTTAAGGTACAAGGTTAGAATGGTCTATGTTGTATGTGGCTAGACCTGCCAAGTGTCCAGGATACAATTACTGCTCGTCCCAAAGAGTCCTGTACAACCGTATCCAGGAGGCTACTTTAGGGAACAGTGTCTTGCATAGGTTTTTGTTTCTTGTGTTTTTTGTTTGTTTGTTTGACCCTCTCAACTGGAACGTCAGCAGCTAATGCATGGACCGGCCCTATGCTTGTGTAGCTACAATGCTCTTTTTTTTTTTTCTGCAGTACGTGGGCCTCTCACTGTTGTGGCCTCTCCTGTTGCGGAGCACAGGCTCCAGACGCGCAGGCTCAGCGGCCATGGCACACGGGCCCAGCCACTCCGCGGCATGTGGGATCTTCCCAGACCAGGGCACGAACCCGTGTCCCCAGCATCGGCAGGCAGACTCTCAACCACTGCGCTACCAGGGAAGCCCAGCTACAATGCTCTTTGAGAAGGGCTCTGTGTCAATTACCCTGATGGCTCATGGACTAGTTGCATACCCTTTCCTGAATGAAAATATATGGGCCGCTGTTTTCCTGAGCCCGTGTGCCTCCCTGGGAGTCCAAGTGACACAGCTTCCCCTGACACAAGACAAAGGACATTGCCACCTCTCTTTCTCCTACCTGCCATGTTGGCTTCAGTCTAACATAGCTTGGGAAGGGGGAAAATGAAGAGTGTGCTTCCATTGGATATCCTTCCTGCCCCCCTCCAAAATCTTGCAGCCACTAGACTTCAATAAACATATCTAGCAAACCATTTTATAATATACAGGGTCTTGAGCTCTCATGCAGCAGCACTTAATTCTCATTTAGATTAAACAAAGAGAATAAGTCTGTTGTTGGCTTTGTTAGAAGTCTAATCACTCAGGCATGGCGTGAAGCTTGGGTCCAAAATGAGCTTTCTCCAATGGAGTGGCTGGCGTTAGCGCTGTAAACAATGACCACCCGCTATTCTCTCGAATGCACCCAGAAGATAAAGAGCACTTTATTATTTTAACTAGCGTGCAGCCTCTGGAGGCTATCCTATACACATCAATCACCAAATTTATGACTTGTAGTAATATCTAGGAGGGGACGAGACTGCAATGTCTTTAAGAATCCCTTTCATAAAATAGGAAGTCAAATTGAACTTTAATCTTTAGAGCAAAGAAAGTACATCCTTTTCCACGGGGAATTAAAAAAAAAAATGTGAGCAAATTGTAAGTGACTTTTAAAGCATACAATAAGACTGCCAGCTCTATTCAAGGGCAAAAAATAATTGGCACTTTATGTCAGTATTTTCCATGAATTATTTGAAAAACAGATAAAATGTGTCATTTATTTGAAACCACGTCCCACTGTTCTTCAAAGCTCCTCTCTCCTGAATAAGTAATCACCTTTCATTGGTGATTGGCAGGTGTGTATAACGCCAGCTTGGGCAAAATATGTCAGGAAAGCCATGGGTTGGTTTTATACGTAATGCATCCAGAGTCCGTGGGGGAAAGAAAGGAACTGGAAAAACAAAAGAAGATGCTCAACTCTGTCACCCTGGGGTGACAAGCTCAGATGTCTATTCTTCCTCTGGACACTGAGTCCTGGGGACTGGGAGAGAGTTCTATGCAGATAAATCTTAATGCTCGCTGGAGTTACAAACCATATTTTTTGTCTCCGTTTGAAATTTTAGCTCTTAGTGAAACATTTCTCTGACACTTACCCTTAAATTAGGTGAAAAATCATCTCAAGACAAGCTAATTTGTTGGAGAACAGTGTGTGTGTTCCTGGTGTTTCTCATCTTTGTGACAAAAGCTGAAAACCTAAGCAAAAAGATTTCCATCGTCTATAGGAGAGAGTGACGCGTAAAGCTTGCCAGCGCAATGTGTTGTAGATTGTGCGTGGAAGGGAGGTTAGCTATCTCAGAGACAAATATTTTGTTATTTCTTGGCAGGAGCATTGGGAGTGGGCGTTTGAAGTTAAAACCCTGAGTCCTGCAGCCACGTGATGTTGAAATCTCCAGGAAATTAAGCAAATGAGTAAAACACGTAGCACATTGAGATGTAGGCAAGCTTAACGTATTAGTCCTTCTGAGTATGAAAAATACCATGAGGTAATATATATAAGAGCAACTCTGGAAGTTATTTCATGAAATCTTTCTTTAAAAATCTTTATAAACACCCTAAGCCTACATCTATTCAAAGTGTTAGGTTAGAAGGTATATACCGGTTGTGTTCGTTCATTTTCAGAGAACACACATTTTCAACACATCTCTCTTTATTTTGGCTCAGGCGTTATATGTGACTGGAGCTGTTACCCTTTTCTCCTCTCAGGAATCACTCAGCCTATCAGGAAGGGTTAAGAGAGAGACCACCACTGAGCAGGGGGCACGGGGAAGGCACGTGCCCACAAATGCCATTCAGAGCAAGTGGAAGTTCTGAGGACCCTTCTCGTTCTGTCCCAGCAGAGGCCACGTTCTCAGCCCCACTGTTTCCTGCAGTTTCCCCTAGGCCCCTCCTCAGAAAGCCACCTGAACTGCTCAGCCGGGTCTCGAGTCCCGGGTCAGCAGCCCATGGGACTAATTATCCCAGAGACAGTCCCTTCCCCTAATCTCCAGCTCTAGACTAAGAGCTAGGCTTCTGTCTTGTCCAATCCATGTTTATTTCAAGGCCACTCCTTGGTTCCCACTTCTTCCGAGGTAGGGCCCTTCCTTATGCTTGTGCCACAGGACCTGGGGCTCAGCCAGAAGTGGGGACCCAGGAACATGCTCCCCAAGCTCCCTGTGCTGTCTGTCCGCTTCCTCATGGTGCCCGGGTTCCCACTGCCGTGCAGGTCTGGGGTCTTAGACACCACCTAGTCCTGTGGACTCTGGTGGTGAACAGCAGTGCCTTTGCTGCCTGGACCCCTGGCAGTCCTGGATCGTATGTCTGTGCTCAGATGCCCGGCCTGGTTACCTGTAACTCAGTTGGTCTCCAAGCTCTGGTCCCATTCCAGTTTGTGTGTGTCTCCACCTCCAGTGTATTATTTCAGTGGTTTTCTAACTGCTGGGTGACCTGAGCAGCTCTTCTTTTCTGGGCCCTGACCCCTGACCCACAGCCGCCAGGTGTCTACTCCATGACCCTGTGACCCCCTTCCTCCCGGCATACCCCACCCCCCACCCCATCGCAGGTGGTGGCCCTACCCAGACTGGATCCATCCTGATCTTTGCACATGGGATTCAGAAGTGTGTCTGTGTGTTTAAAGGGAGAGACAGAGACAGAGAGAGACAGAGAGATCTGATGACCTACCGTCCCAGTTTAAGGTCCTCCCTCAAACCCAGCTGCGTGAGTGACTCCTCTGGGTCTAGGAGGTAATTGTTATCATCATCATTATAACTTTGCTTGACCTCATCCATACTCAGGTTGAGTTCTTTCCTTTGCAACTAGAAGAGTCCTAACTCATGCAGTCCCCCAGAGATCTAAGGGTCTGATAACTTCCCACAGGAAAACTCTGTGGGACTATGGCACAGAGCCTGGTGGGGGGATGGCTATCCTCCACCCCCTCTGCCTTCAACCCAGCCCCCCTATCTTACATGTTTCATACATTGGGATGTCACACATTATTTTACTTCAAACGTGGTCTGTTGACTTTCTGTTGCTAAAAAATGAAAACCACTCCCTGAGGACCTGGGGGGCTCCCCACTCTCCTACCCTTTTCTACATTGGGGCAATGGGGTTCCTCAACTTCAGGCCTCACCTCTTCTCTGACTGGGAGAATGGTCTGTTCTAGATACTTCCTGAGGTCACTGCAAACATTGAGATGCTGTGATTGACTGAGCCCAAATCCACATTTTCTCATTTTCAGTCTTTCTTTTCTGCCTCAGTTCTGCATAGACCTCTGACATTTCAAGGGTCTGGAACCAAGCGTTAGGTCTAGCAAGGACCATCTCGTCTTACAATCGCTCAGACTCCCTACAGAAAAGATTATGTGACTACTATCACCATCTATCTCACAATTCTGTAGTTTGACAGGCCCAATGATAAAAGGCAATACACATGATAAATCCTCTCATAATAACATATAAAGTCTTGTTAGAATGATTTTTGTAAGGATATTTTGTTCTAACACTTGAGATTTTAAAAAGGAACAATCTATTGCCTGTTTTAGAAAGTAAATTTTTTCTGTGTATAAACATTTCCATAATGGAAATTGTTGCTAAAAAAATTAATGGGCAAGTAAGAAATAGCCTCCAGTGCTCTGGAAGATGAGAAAGATCCCTGATTTTGTTTACCTGCTCTCATCCTTGCAAAAGTCTAGGACTAAATTGACATTCACAGAGTGCTGCTGGAATCCTACAATCTCATTTACACCATTTGGAGCTTTCCCATTAGCCTTGGAATTTGGAAAAGTTCATTATAATTGGGGTTGGGGGTTACTTCGTGTACTTCATTAATTCCTGTGCCAAAAAATCTCTTCACATTAATGATATCTCCACCCAAGTTATTACATTTTTCTCTGAAAATTATTGGGCAATAAATGTTTGAACATAACTCACGTGATACAATAATGGAATTAACGTAAGTAGAGATATAATGGCTTCTTTGATTAATAGATTCTTGGACAACACAGCCAGCTGAGACTATAACATCTTCTAATTAGAAGTGAGAACAATTTTCTCTTTCAAATACTGGTACTGCTTACCTGGTCTATACCTAACCATGGGTGAGATTATTTACAATTTAAATGAAAGTACTTATCTGGAAAACTGAAAGTTGGGTTGTGATCCATTCCCCATGGCATAATTTGCCTGCTTTTTCATGTCTATTTAAAGAAAAGCTCCTGCACCCACTCCCTATGCCCCAAGTCTTTGGCTCTCTGCCCTCCGCACAGCGAACTCCACCTCTGACTTTTTAGATGCCCCACTCCACCTATTTTAATCTTATTTTCACATTTTTATCAGCACTAGAACCACAGCTCTTAATCCTGATAACGTTTTTACAGACAGTCCTCATGGAATTTGGCTAATTTTAAAGTCACTCATTTCCCTTTCTCAACTTAACAAGAGATATTTGTAAATGCTTTCAGATTTTTGTCTTTCTTATTTTCCAGACCATTTCATTGAAGAAAATTGGCATTTTGATCTGTTTTATAGAAGTGGAACCAGAGGAACATGGAAGTAATAATCTTATCCAAGGAACATAGGGCTCAATTGCAAAGAATTAATTAAAACTATCATGTCATTTCTTTAGTCATTCAGCTGAGAATGTGTTTAAAGACCTGATGTCTGCCGTTGGCCACAGTCCTGGAAACACGTTCAGAGAACAGGAATATTCTCAGTGTCAGGCTATGAAACGAGGTGTTTGGGGAGACCAGGAGGCAGTGCTGGGTGGCAGAGGACTGGGAGTGGCCAGGGTTGGAAACTGTTAAAGTTTTCCTGCATGAGTGTTGTTTCCGGGCAAGAAGTGTCGGTAAAGCTTAATTAATTGAACCCTGCAGCAAAAGCGGACAAAACCTCTGGTTGGGGACTCAATAGCCAACACACACACACACGGATGGCAGAGGACCATTTGTGCTCATTTCTCCAAGTCTAACACTGACTTGGTATGATCACCGCCATTTGCTCCGCAGAACTTCTCCTTTGCCCTGGGACTGAAGGACTGGGAATAGCCTAATCTACTGCACCCAAGAGAATCCAGCAAGCTCCCACAAGGACATCCAAAGTCTAATGGCCTTTTTCACTGATCACCCTGGAATTAAAATTCCATAGCTCTTAGTAACAGTAGTGATAACAGTCATTGCAGATTCTCTGTTGCTATAACCTTGGATAATTTAACAGGTGATGGTGGTGGTGCAGCATCTCAGGGAAGGTGGTCCGTTGACACTGAAGCCATTCCAAGGACAGTGCCCTTGGACTATTCTCTATCCTGTCTTTTAGGTAAGTTGGAGAAATGCAGTACTCAAATCAAAGCCAGCTGAAAAATTTAAAAAGTCATTTTTCATGCCACCTGAGGTCTTTTCATCGGCACGTGAAAAAATTAGGAAAGCAGGGACAGGAAGATAATAAGGACCCAACTTAAGTAAACAGGAACATTAGAGCTGAGTTTCATTCTGCTCTTCATTTTTCTCTGAACCAGGTCACCTCTTCCTAATTATGACTGAAAACTACTCAAGCATAGAATTATCACGGCATTTAAAGACTGCTGTGTTTAGGGGCTGCCATTGTCCTATAAAAATCTGCATGTAGAATTGAGCTCTAATCCAAGGATATTTGACCTCTGCTGTACCAAGGGCTCCATTTGCAACCTCCCAGAAGTCCAGTGGCTGTGTCTGATTTGCATGGATATTTACATAAATCTACATATGCTTGGTTTGCAGGTTTGGACCATGAGTTGATTACGTCTTGTTTGCTCTAAAGTTCAGAATTGAAAGGAAAGGTGAAGGGTATAACTATCCAAGAGAAAAACATTTGTTGCCCAGGAAATTTCTTTTAGGAGTCTCTTCCTGAATATCTGAATATGGCTTTTACAAATGAGCACGTAACTAAAACTCAAGCTCTTTGGGAAATGAAAAGCCCTTTAAAAGGAACTGTGGTCAGTCCTCTGACTTTCATTTCCATGGGGCCGTAATGAAACTTCTCATCTATCTATTAAATGTTAAGCATTCTTAAATAATATTATAAGAGACTGAGTTCTCACCTTGAAAGTGATACATGCCGCATGTTAAATGATTAGAGAAAAATATAAGGGGAACCTTTGTTTTACAGGCCACCTCTGTTACTGGGAAATCCAAGGCTGGGCCATTCTAACTGAGGTCACCCCTCTGGAGTCTTATGTCTTAACCCCATCAGTCTCCCATCCCACCCCACCTCACCGCAGCCATCAGGTGGCCAGGTTTAGGATTCCTTTTATGAGGCAGATTTACATGGGCTTTGTTCTTTGATACAAGAACATTCCTCTGCCTTGTACCATCGTGTAGAAGACATAGAACACAGGGATCAAGAATAGGAGCTATGAAATCACGTAAGTGTAAGCTTGAATTCTGACCCCGCCACTTATGCCCTATGGGATTCTTGGTAAATTGCTTCAATTCTCTATGCCTCAGTTTCCTGCTCTGTAAGATGACTTAATGATACTACGTCAAACAGTAGTTGTAAGGATTAGATGAGATAATGTACGTAGTGTTGACCCATAAAGAGAACTCACTGTATCAAGGATGAGGATTATTACTATTACCTTTAATTACTGTTACTCTGTCTTTTAGCCAATTCAGTACCTATGCAGAATTGGTCAGTTTTCTCCCAGTTCTGAGATTTCCATCTCCCACTACTCATCATATCTCTTACCAACAGTTGTAACAGCTTGCTTGACCTCTGAACAATGCTCTTACTTTTTAATACATTAGAGCTAATTTTTGAAGGATTTAGGCTAAATGTTCATAGAGCTGGACCGTGGAAATTCCTATGGTACGATCCCACATTTCCTGCACTAACACCACTCCTTCCCTGCCATTTCTCCGTGACTTAAAGTAGAGCCCATTCCTACTGGCTGTCTCTGGGATCAGAGCTGGGACCCTCCTTCATACTGTAGTATGAGGGCAAGTTCAATGTCGTTTTCATAAAATCATTGGAAGGTGCTAGGTTCAGTATGGCCATTGCATACTGAACCTAAATTCTCCAAAACACTTTTTTTCCCAGATGTTTTGTATAACTTACCAGGAACTGTGAAAAGGAAGTTTAAACTCATTTCTCACCAGCTGAAATGATTTTATATGTAAATCAAAGAACAAGAGGCATGCCATCATATTGCAGAATTCCTAGGGGAGGCGTACTCAGATTAGACCCTTTCTGGACCCCTAGCTGTATTCTGTGATATAGACTTTAGGTACAGTAGATCATACCTAAATCTGGGATTTGCCAGAGATAAAAGCTAAAGATTCCAAATTTCATGTTCAAGAGTTACTGCGTGACAAAGATAGGTAGAGAACTACAGGATTTCATTAAGCTGAAAATGCTCAACCGTAGACTAGATTCCCACACTGGTCAGTGATTTCTTACTGTACACCATGATTCTAATACCCAGTGAAAGTAATAAGAATTGGAATCCTTTGCAATAGTTGAAAGTACAAATGGTATATCTATGAATTCCAAAAGTCTGCTTTGTTGCAGAGGTTTATAGAAGGTGAAAATCACCATTGTGGTATTTGAACTATGCCTTGAAACAAGTTATGGCTTTAAAAAAGAAGAAAAAAGAAAAAGTGCATGGGATGATATATTCAATAATAGAAAAAAGGAAGTGACTGGGAGAGAGAATAGGCTGAAATGGACCTCAGAGGAATAGAGTTTACTTTTTAAAGCCCTCACTTGGTGTAAATCACGCTAGTATTCAACAGTTGCTTTATTTCCCAGAAGTCTGAGTTATAACTAACCAGAAATTCTCATAATGAAGTTTCAAACCATTCTTGCTGTGTTCATTGTGAAGCTAGATCAGCATCCTTGCACCAAAAATGAGGAGACGTTCAATTATGTGACACTGGTAGCAATTGGTCACCAACCTCTGCGTAAGTTGTTTTGTTTGTAAATTGCTATGGAATTATCTTTCAGCCTCTGTCCTTCAGAATTAAGCTTTTCGATCCATTTTGATCTTTTTCCCTGGGTTTCACTTTCTACTTCTTAACTTATTTGATTCTTCATTGAACTACATGAACAGTAGATCTTCTCATGGCTAGAAGTAGAAAAAGTATGATAAAAATATATTGCTTCTAAAGGATGAATGATGTGTGTGTGTGTGTGTGTGTGTGTGTGTGTGTGTGTGTGTGACATATGTGCTGTTTTACAGCTTCTTTTTCTTTTGACAAATAAGCATTTTTTCCTTTTGTTCCACTTTCCCTGCCAGGGAAACTCATTCCTCTACTAAGTGAAACAACATGAAAGAAAAGAAAGGATGCAGTGATTTACAGACCCTTGTTAAGTGACCAGACTAGAGTAGCCAGAGTAGTGGATGAGGAGATGGATGTGGAGTTTCTAGGTTGGATCTCATCTTCATGGAATTGAAAGCAATTCTTCTCACCTCTCTGTGTTCCATTCTCCTGCTTAGAGAATGGAGGCGAAATTCCTTTCTCTCCCTTCACCAAGGTTATATCTGGTGGACGGAAATCTACTTTTAAAGAAGAGCACTCTATAGATCATATGTCTGTCTATCCCCAACTTTCTTAAATGGTCTCAAACTAAACAATAAGGCTCCTTTGTCTACATAAAACCATGAACATTTCCTGGCAATTCTAACATTTGAATATTCAAGATACATTTCCTGCGTTGCCAAAGATGCACAGAAGTGCTACAAAAATCCTTTTCTCTGGCCATACTCTTTAGATTTTTGGTGTCGACAATGTAATAAATCAGTATCCAGTTCAATGGAATATTTTATTTTGTGTGTGTTTCTTGTGCTCAACCATCTACATCTTTACAGGGAGTGTTGAGGATTGGTTCGTGTGTTGAAATCCCAACATCACCGCCTTTCCTCCTAGCCCACGATTGCCATTCTTCGCTTGAACAACAATCCCCCTTGTTATCATGTGTCTCCATTTGTCTCACATAATTTGCCTCATTTTCTTCATTTTGGGAGCTTCCATAAATATCCTTGCAGTCTAACTAGGCTTAGCAAGAAGGGAAAATGTGTTGGACACCCAACTGTAGGAGACATGGTTGCAGAATGCTTCTGTTCAGGATTCCTATTTCTGAGATTAAGAGGGCGTGACGCTGACACAGAGATTATGAAAGAATACCCACGCCAAACAAACCCAGAGGAAGAGTTCTAATGACGTTACTCGTTGGCATTTTGGTATTTTCACCATCATTTCTCGCTTGCCTGGGCTGCTGAAAAAGCCTCCTACCAGCTCCCAGCTTCCTCTTTTCCCCCATGAAATAGCCAAAGTGATCTTTTAAAGTAAAAATCAGATTGCATCACTCGCCATCCAAGTCTTCAATTCCTCACCATTACGCTGAGAATGAAGTTCTAACTTCAACTTGGCTTAAAGACCCACTTCACTGGGGCCCTGTCCTTCTCGGCTCCTAGCTCCACCATCCACCTCCTCCCTTGCTTTTCAGCACCTTCTGATCTCACACCTCCACTGGGCTTTTATGTCTGACGTTTTTCTTGATGTCATTCAGGTCTACATGTGGATGTTACCTCTCAGACAAATGCACATCTGTCCCCTCTGCTTTACCCTGCTTTTCTTTTCTTCATAGAATCACCTGAAATTATGTTAAACTATTAGTTTGTTTTTTAAATGTCTCTCTTTTGAGAACAGGGATTTTTTGGAATTATTCACCATTGTCTTCCCAGGAACTAGAACCACACCAGGCACATATTCAGTGCTTAATAGACATTTGTCAGATAAATGAATACATTCTTATATACACATTATACAAGCTTCTTATAGCCAGTGTTATTCTTCTTCAGAGGGGAAAATAAACGTTAGTCTCATTTTTTATGAATGAGCTGTTTTGGGAAGATAAAATCATTTCGTTATCGATTTATATGAAACCTGTTCATTCACTTCACAGGAAGTTTCTACATTATTTTCTCCCCAATAAAGCTGAGGATCCTCAAGCCTGAAAATGAAAGAGTTCATCATCCACCTGGCAATTCTTCACTAACTTTTGACACAACAAAGAGGAACTAAGATAGAGATGATGACTGCTTGGGTACCTAGGAGCAAGAGGGGGAGAGAGCAAAGGCAGTGGTAGCATATAAATAGATCACCTTTGTCTCTCTTCTGTCTGGCCCTAGAAGAACTATCAAGATGCTGGCAGAACTCCTAGTAATTGAACCCAAGACTGCCAAAGCTGTGACTGGACATAGCTGAGGGGGAAAGGAGGTAGCTTTCCTTTGATTCCATGTTTACTTATTGCAAAGCTGATGGGGCTACAGTAATACTTATCACTCCAGAAGACCTTATTGAAAGACACTGAGAGAAAAGTCTAAACTTAAACTTTCTTAGAAATGACCCCATTATAACAAATCATTCTAGGAAGAATCAAAGGAAAAAAAAATGCTGTTCTCATTTTCAGTGAACCTAACAGAGAACATTTTTCTCCAGACATTGTTTTGCTGGCATCTGATGAGAATTTACCGTACCAAGAATTCACAGATTCAGGTCTGCCAGGACCAATCTGAATTGGTAAAGAGAATGTTCTTGATTTTCGATGGAATTTATAATTATCCAGTAGAATTATGCTAGGGACTCAGTCTCTGAATGGAATCAAGCAATCCAAACTTATAGCATTTTACAAAGGATCATAATGCACCACAAAGATATTTGCAAGCTCCATATACTCACATGTTGTTAGGACCCTAAATTCTTGATCCTCCCATTACTTCATTAATTTAGTAACTTTATTCAATAAACATTTAGTAAACACCTACTGGCACCAGGGACCACACACACCACGTCAGGGGATGCCAACGTATATTCTTTTTCTCGTATAGTTTAGAATCTCGTTTATTTTGAACTTTCCTATCATGTGGCAGAAAATTTGTCTGGGAAAAAAATAGGAATTTTCCTCATGGAGAGAAAACAATACATTTAGCACTCTTGGTGGAAATCAAATGGAAAATGACAGCTAAGACACAGAATGAGATTTCCTAGATTTAATTTTGGTCTCGGTGTAGTACGGATTGAACAAGACTAAATTATGGACCCAAGATTTAAGTTCATCAGTTAGTTTTCTTTTCTTCCAATGCTACATACTTCACCTCTGAATTCAAGCCAGCAGTTTCCCAAATGTTTGTGTACTCAGGACATAGGTGACGTGCAAGAGGAAAAGTTTTACCCAAATATTGCATTATTATTAAAAATGACACACAACAAGGGCACCGGAAGCCCTTCTCTTTAATTTGGTAAATTGTTAATTCCATAATATTGTAAATGTTGGATACATTTGTTAGACTTCTTGACCTTCCCCAAGTTGGGAAGCTATATTTGCTTCTTCCTATTGCAAAGTAAGAGGGCACAGAGTCCTATGGTCTGGAGTGGACAGGTTCTGGGATTGCAGGCATCAGAGGTATAGAATTTGTGACTTGCAAACTCCTGAGGATAATTGCTGACTCTCTCAAAGGTGACCAGAGTGTATGGATTTTTGTCCCTTTATTGGACAGAGTTGAGAAACTGTTGCCAAGCACACTGCTTGAACTTATTATACAATCATATAATTTATTAGTGTGATTCCCATGAATGAGTCTATTTTTGCATACACACTCTAAACACTGAGTGTCCAGAGGAAATACTGTCTTTGGCTTACAGAGATCTGTGTGCATTGCATTCTGAAATACATGCACCCAAAGCTGAGTTTTTCTTCAATGCACGTGTTTCATTTTGCCAACTTAAATCTAGAATATTTGAACTGGAAGGATTTCTTTTTTGTGTGTGTGGTACGTGGGCCTCTCACCGCTGTGGCCTCTTCCGCTGCGGAGCGCAGGCTCCGGACGCGCAGGCTCAGCGGCCATGGCTCACGGGCCCAGCCGCTCCGTGGCATGTGGGATCCTCCCGGACCGGGGCACGAACCCATGTTCCCTGTGTCGTCAGGCGGACTCTCAACCACTGCGCCACCAGGGAAGCCCTGGAAGGATCTTTAAAAGAGACAATTTAACCCAACTCCTCTAAATGCCCCAAGGCCACTCAGTGAATTAGCAGAGGGGCTAAGGCTCAGAGCATTTGGGTCCCAAACCATTGCTTACCTTAGGATGAGGCCTGGTTAAGATGCTCTTGGAGCCCCTCTGAACACCTATTGAACAGCCCAACGTCATGGACGTAAAAAATTCACATACGGTCTTTACTTTCTGCAGCTCATCTGAGACCCTGGAGAAAGGTTTTCATTACTTTGAGTCTTGGTGGAATCTAATACTTTAATTTGTTTAAGCCCCATGAAGTTCAAAGGTTACAAATGGAAGAGGGGTGAAAGGTTATAGGGGGTTCTTTTCTCAGTCCTTTTAAGCAGGTAAAGTTTACATAGGGAAGACACACAGTGATGGTCAATGGTAACAAGCTGCCAGTCACCAGCTCTGACACTTTGTTAGGAATCTGAGTGCCCAGGATGAGCCAAAAAGCAGTGTTGGGAACCAAGAATGAAGACGCCCTTTCAAGCTGAGGTAAATCTTTACATTTGGAGTACATTGAGATACAAGGTGCTCTTTCTCTAGGCTTCCAACATCAGTTGAGGTTCTCTAAGAGCAAATGTATTTTTTTTTTTTTTTTGCATTTGAAAGGTTCCCTGACAATAAGATGGGGGAACTGTGTCTCCATACCCAGGAAGCCCGGGAGAATCTTTTTCAGTTATTTGGGATTCTGGAATATATCTTATGCCTGCTTTTTCAGTTTAAAACATAAAATGGTTGGGGAGCATGGCTGGGGTCTCCGTTTCTGAGATGGATAATGATACTTGATCTGATAAGGAAGACTTGATACCTCATTGCGAGGCCTTGTGTCCATCTGGGCCCAGGCTCACACTGAGTAACAAAGGGAGATCAAGTTCAAACATGTAGGCCTGGGTGAGCGTGAATATTAGGAATCCTCCCCAGGTCTTCATGTGAGGAAAGAATGAGTCTAGAAGGCTTTTTTCTCCTGACACGTCTGTCTCCTCTTGCATCCATATCTTTTTCATTCCTGTCTCGGAGAAAGAGATATCCGATTTTTATTTTTATTTATTTATTTATTTGCCAAGGTCAACTCACTCACTTCCTGGCAAACTTGATTTGAGCCTACCTAGTTATATCAATTAATTCTCACTGCTTCCCTATCTCATCAATCCCTTCTTTTCTGCCTACATTCTCATTTAAGCCTGATTTGAAAGGTCGTGTGAGGCTAGAGTCCTGTAAACCCGGGTCTGAATCCTCTGTCATTTGACAGCTGTGTGTCCTTGAACAAGTCATTCCTCTCTTAGTTTCCTCATTGTAAAATGAGAATAATAATAGAATCTATGCTTTCAGTGTTTTTTAACAAGATAAATGATAATGTATATGTAGTACCTGCCATATAATATAGACTTAATAAACAGTAGTAGTTGGTTTTTTTGCTGTTATTATTATATAAGTAATATAATAGTATATTATTATCACTAATATATTATTATATCTCATCTCCTGCTAGACAAAAATCTCCTTTCATATACGGGAGCATTTCTTCTTCATTGCTTGAGAGTATCTGTCATAATGTTGTGATATAACATATCTTCACGAAGTGTTTATTGAGCAAATGTGGCCTACAATTTGCTACAATGATTTGAGAAGTGTGAAAGTTTGGTTTGGATGTCCAAGGCTTTAGCCATTTGTCCTTTTTGAGCTTTTTGACATTTGTTTCATAATTGAGTAAGGCTTAAGCTATTTGTGGTAATTTGCTAGTGGCTCAGAAGTCTCAGTGGCATAAAAAGTTGTGGTCCAGGGCATGCATAAAATGTATGACTTTTGGTGTTCATGGATACTAAAAAAGTGGGACTAGTAAGCTATCATTAGGGAGAATAACAGGATTTCATTGCACACACAGATCCCAATTTTTGTTCTTGAAAGAAGAGTGAGACTCAGCTTTTCATTGTCTTGCCTTGAATTACAAAAGACAGCACCATGTGGGATCTGGAGCACACCCTTCAGATCATATGGCCAGAGTTTCTCAAAGTTCTTCCAAGTATGCTAATTGTTATGCAAAGAAAACAGAGGAAGAAGTCTGTGGCCAAATCACTTTGGGGAATTTTGGCAATAACAAAGATAAGCAAGTTCCTTTACTACAGAATTGTGAATATCCTACTGGAGATACAATGTATAGTGATTTCCAAATTCATTTGCCCAAGGAACATTGTTTTTCAGAGTATATCTCAGGATTATTGTCAGGAGTGATCTGCTTCTAGCCTCTTTATTTAATAGATGTGGAAATCAAGTTCCAGAAAATTAATTTGCCAAAGGTTGCTCAGCAGTAGAGCACAAAGAATCTAGACGTCTTTATCCTTATCTGAAATTAGTCTTACTGTTTATTTTTGCTTTCTTGGAGGAATAATAAAATTCACATATGAATGTCTTACAAGCTTACATTAAAAATATCACAGCTAACTTTTGAGAATTAAACACATTAATAATAATGAAATTATTTTCCCGTGAAATTGTGAATACAATTACTTCCAAAGTTCTATTAGGAAAATTGGTAAATTTTTTTTTTTTTACTAGAATTCCCCAAACAAATTTCTCTGATATTTTACTCATTATTTTTATAATTAGGCATAAAATGATTCATGCTTTATCCATAATTTAACAGATCCTTTTGGTTATTTCCAAATAAGATTAGTCTTCCTGCATATTATAGATAAGCAGTCAGTCATTTTTGACATAACGCTCTTCTTAAAAATAATTAGGTTTGCAATGTGATATTTAGAATTTCTCAAACTGTCTGATAAAAATGATCAAAAATTCATAAGAAATGTAAAAATCTGCTGTCAATGTGATGAAACTAAAAGAGTGTGAACGTCAAGTTATAGCATTTCACTCACTGCAAGACTTTCTCTAGCTGCATGGTTTTCAAACTTTTAACCAAGCGTAGCTAATGTCCACTAGTTTCTCAGTAGATTAAAAAAAAAAGACAGTTTAGGACCTGAGTCCAAGATAATCTTTAAAGAAAATCATTGTGTGTTGTTATTGGTGATGTTCTAAGTACACCGACCACAGGCCACTGGAGCAGGTGATAAGTATCTTTACACATACTGGCTTCTCCACACGTAAAAACCAATGACTAGAAAACCATCAATTGAACCAGCAAGGTTCAGTTGATAAAGGTTACTTGGGCCTTTGTTACTGCAACAGGAAGTAGACTTTCAGTACCTTCTCCTCTTTTGATTATGGGAGACAATCTTCATCCATATAGTTGGAAGCGCATAGGTCACCTTTCCAAGCAATAATACTAAAGAACACAGCACGGAGGGGCCAGGGCTGCCCTCAGACACGGTGCAGGGAATACGGACACTCAGTTACCCCGGGAAGCTTTTGTTTTTCCCTGGAAAGTTTTACCAGTACTTGTAAATGAGGGATGCCCAGCTACCTAAGCTAAAGGATATCTCTTAAATTTTAAAACAAGTATTTGACAGTAAGAGGGACGTTGTTATATCTGTGCTGTTGGCTGGGAAAAATTACTTAGACATTCTTGGGTTTCTGAGAGTGTTTAAAATTGGTATTTGTTTAGAGACTTCTTGAAATGAATGTGCCAGAAAATGTGTGTCTAAGAACAGAACTTGAGATCTGAGGTATGAGAAGGTTATGAGCCTTGTGAGTTAAAACACTGGCCACTGACCAACACATTACTTCATCTATCTTTATGTCATCCTCTGAATGTGCAGCCGAGTGCGCCAGGTGGATGTTTTCTATGTAGTAGCCCTGATTGGGCTGTTCCTGAATCTCCAAATGAACTAGAGGCAGCATCCAGTTCAGGTCCTGCACTTCTCAGCATCTCTAGTTGCTATGGTATCAGGTGTCTTGTACATTCTCAATAAATACTTGTTAATTGGTTAATTGATTAGCTCCTGACTTCACCCTTTAGCCTCAGTAGCTAAGTTTCTCTCTCAAGTCTCAAGACTCTCTCTAAACTCTATATTTTCCTCATATTTAGCATTCATGGGGTGTCCCCCCAAGCCATTCTGTTATTTCAGATACTGCCTTAGCAGGATTTCTAAATGCAAAAAATTTTTTTTTTTTTTTTTTTTTTTTTTTTTTTAACAACATAGAAGGGAGATTGAGAATCAGAAGTATGCTGCCAGCCCTGGAACATTTGCCTAGTGACCTAATTTCATGGGAATTTGCCAGGCCAGCTCCGTGGAAGAAATCCAGTCCTATTCCTCCAGTTTCCTTGGGTTATTCAGCTGACACGCCCCACAGCCATCTTCTTCACATTGTTGCGACCTTCAAGATACTCTCTGCTGAATACTGCTCTATTTTAATTTTGCTATATAAAAAACCAATAAGAAATAAAGGTGTACTAATTTATGTGACTTAGGCAAATTTACACAGTATAAGGAGCTTAACTCAAATGGTATTTCTTACACTGAATTATGACAGACACTTGTTTCTTATTACTCTAGACTTCTGTCACATGTATTTTGGATAATTTCAGAAGTTTATCAAGTGTAATTTATCTGGTACATTATCTAGACCTTGTTCCATAAGATGTGAGTTACTTATTGTCCGTCACAGACTTTCATGTACCTTCTTGTCTCTTTTTTGCCCACTAGCTCCTTCTAAAGCCAGATCTACGGTTACTTTAGACATCACGGTCCATTTGACATGGTAGTATATTGATCTGACATTCTCTTCAGAAAACAAATACCAAAGTACTGTGTGTTAGTACACTAAGAATTGTACGCTAATTCTGTTCTGTCTACAAGCGTATAACCTTTTCTGAAGAACACTCTACCTATTTTATCTCTCCATCTGGATGTACTGCACTGGCCTTTGGCCAAAAGCAATGAAGTTGTGACTTTCTTACTTCTCTAGAGCCTGCCCAGGGACATTAATGAAAGAAAAGTAAACCTACTCTATTATCCCAAATGGCTTTTCAAATAATTAGGAGATTTTAATAATAGTGTCCCGCTGATGCTCTCAGGTTTCCCACAGGCACTGCAGCATTTCCGAAGTGAATAAGATTGCACCAATGCTTCAGGAGAGAAGACCTCGCTCTCACTACCCATGACCTTCAATTCATACAAATGCTGAAAACAGCACCCGGCATCCCATTACTGAAATGGACTGTCTGGCATCAACTTTGCAGTTTTGGAGTCTAACACCATTTTGTGGTGATATCTTTGAGAAAAGAAGTGATTCAAATTTTTAAAGAGGCAGAGACTTTTGAGAAGGTTGGATTTTTGACATTTTGGTTTTTTCCAAGCTGGCCCCCAAAATCATTGAGTCATCTCCAACTTCTCTATATAGAAGGTGATGAAAACAGATGGCAAGACCTTAGGTATTTCAGAGGAGTAAAGGGATTATGTTAAAGTGACCTCGAAATGAAGCCACAGCCTTGAAAATTACAAACTCATAACTAGCAACTCCACTACTAAAAGTTCATCCTCAGTAAGTAGAATCAATGATACATACACGGGACTTCCCTGGTGGCGCAGTGGTTAAGAATCCGCCTGCCAATGCTGGGGACACAGGTTCGAGCTCTGGACCGGGAAGATGCCACATGCGTGGAGCAACTAAGCCCATGCGCCGCAGCTACTGAGCCTGCACTCTAGAGCCCACGAGCCACAACTACTGAGCCCGTGTGCTGCAACTGCTGAAGCCCGCACACCTAGAGCCTGTGCTCCACAACAAGAGAAGCCACCACAATGAGAAGCCTGTGCACCACAACGAAGAGTAGCCCCTGAGTAACCCCTGCTCGCCACAACTAGAGAAAGCCCACGTGCAGTGACAAAGACCCAATGCAGCCAAAAATAATAAAGTAAAAAGAATTAAAAAATTTTAAAAACTAAAAAAAGAATAATGCATACACACATTTAAATACAAGGATAATCATCACAGTGTTCTTTATAATATTGACATTTTGGAAGCAAATATCCAGCAATAGGAAAATGGTTAAACAATGGAACACACTATAGCTATTAAACATTTTGTTGTAAAATATGTTTATTGACCTTCACAATATTTTACTTGAAATAAAAAAGCAGATTATAAAATAGTTCTTATCATGAATTTTTTTTAAGAAACAGTGACATGTTAACATGGTTGATGTATTAAAGATGGTATTTTTTTAAAATTTTGTCTGCATTTTCTGATTATTCTATAGGAAATATGTAGTATTTATCAAAAAAAAGGAAAGGAGAAAATCGGATGTATTACAATTCATATTAAAATATGTTCTCCTCTTTCTTTTAAATAAGACTTTAAAGGGGAGTGGAGTGCAGTTGTCACAAAGGTGAATAAGAATGCCCTGATCAGCCTCTGGCACCCTAACATGAGGGGAGAGGGGAAGAGGGGTTGCTTTGAGGAGGAAGAATGGGGCAAGTAAGCAATTCTTAGCTTGAACAGAGAGGTGCAGTACTTCTGTGCATCTGTTCATATCCAACCCCACGGGGTGTGATGTCCCTAGATGTCAGGGGATGGCAAAGAGGCAACAGTTTCCAAACACCATCAGTGGAGAACATTTTCAAGGTGTTGGCTCCTAAGAAAGTTTCCAGAAGGAATATCATGCCTTTTCAAGAACACGTGTACGCGCACACACACACACACACACACACACACACATACACAGAGGCACACAAAGAGGTGACAGCATTTCAATTTCTACCTCCTAGAGTAAGTAGATACCATTAGTTGGGAATTTTTTCCACTTACTTCTTTGCCTGTTCTTTTGTCCTTTTCTCTTGTACAGAAGAATGTTTCCTTTTGAAGAACAGTCCCTTCCCCTCTGCTCTTTACCCGGACACCTCCCACCTCCTAAAGAACCTTGTTCTTTAGACCATTTCAGCCCTTAAGAAATCTAGTACCTACAGACATGTTTGTGTCCAGAAAAAAAGTTTGAATTCAAAATGTAAATAATGAAAATCAAATGTAATAAATAACAGAATGTATATAAAATGTAACATTATGTCAGCATTGTGAACTTAATATTCATGAACATTTCACTCCATTTGAAAACAATTTGTGAGTTGGATGTTCTCCATTTTCCAAAATCCCGACTATGCACATTAAGTGTTGATCAAGAGACTGAATTATAAATTGAGTTATCTAGAGCCAGCTCATTTTGAAAGCAAAATTATAAGCATCCTTTTACTTTTTTTCTTTGTGAAAAATGTACTTAATGTGAGCGACTGGTGTATTTTAATATGTTTGATCTGAGGTCAGGAAGGACCTCAGTATTGAGAGCGCCGGGGCTGGTAGCCCTGCTGCTCCATAAGCTATGTGCTCGTCATCCTGTGCCTTTTTTCTCACTTTGTCCTAGCTCCTTTCTCTAAGCAGTTACATATGCTCTCACGTTGTGACATTACCATCTAAGCACCGTCCTCACCTTTCAGCAGTTGCCCTATTCCTCTACTCCTCTTCCCAATTTCTCAGATGTGGTCTGCAGAGATTGTCTATGTTTTCTCACTTCATATTCACTCTTTAGCTCACAGAAATATTCTTTCTATCATAACCATTCCACCGAAATGGGATGTCCTCACCAAAGACACCAACAATCTCGTTCCTCAATCCAATTCATAGATTTCAGTTCCTTATTTACTCACTTTATCTTCCTTTTTCTCGAAACACAGTGGCCTTGGCTTCTGTGATATTCTTCTCTCTTAGTATTCTTCTTACTTCTCTGGCTGCTTCTTGATCTTCCTTCAAGATTCCTCTTTATCCCTTGGATGATGGTGTTTGGAGATTTTACCCAAGGCTTTCTCTCTTCTCCCTCTACATACTCTCCCTGGGCAAGTCCCCTGATACATCTACCATCTATGTGGCAATGATTCTCAAACCTGTAGCCCCAGTCTATCTCTCTCTCCTGGAGTTCAGACCAATATGATAGCCAGCTGTCTAACCGGTCATCTCCAATAGTGTTTAGACCATGGTCCTAACAAAATTTCTATTCCTCACCCTCATGCCCCACTCCCTTCTCTTCTTTGTGCTCATGGTATCAACAAATGGTACCAACATCAAACGTAGCCAGAAACTGGGAGCCAGCTTTCACTCCTCAGCCTCCCCTGCCTGCCACATTCAACGATCTAAACGTCTTAACTCTTGTATCTTCTGTAAATCCATCCCCTCTTCTCCATCCCCAGTGCTGCTTTCCTAATCTAGGCCGCCATCATTCTGTGTCTGAATTACTACAGCAGCCTCTGCCATCAATCATTTTCCCACTCTGCTCCACAAGTGATATGTTTTAAAATATGAAACCAATTATGATATGTCATGGCTTAAATCCTTCAACATTTCCCCCAGTACTCTCAGGAAAAAAGTCCAAAGTCCTTAACATAGTTTACAAAACTAGCAAAACCTGGTTGCAATATGTCCACAGCCACATCGGCTTCCCCTCTTCCTACCCTATCCTGTGAGAGTGAAAATCTTGTCCTCCCCAATCACTCCACATCCTTGCTTGCTTCCAGGCTCTCATGCACACCACTGCCATGGCTGGTAACACTCTTACCCATGTTCCCCCATCTAACTGACCCCTACCTGCTTTTCAGATTTCAGTGTAGAGGTCAGTCACTGCCCTATGCTTTCCCTGACGCACCAAACAAGAAATAGATAACTCTTTTAAGTGTCACCAAAGTATTCTTTTTTCTAATGGGGCTTTTGCATTGTTTATAATTGCTTGGCTACTTGGCTATCTCATATTCTCACTAGGCTGTAAACTCTGGGAAGCCAGGGTTTATGTCTATACTGTCTAATATAATAGTATAACAAACGCTTGATAAATATTTGTCAAACATGTAAATGAGCAAGCACCAGGCATACATCTGATTGGCTGCTAATTGTTCTGACTTCAGTAGGAGACTTCCTGAGTTAGATTGCCCATCTAACAACTTTGTTCTTAACCATTGTTATAATGCTTTCCAAAACCATTGAGAAAGTGCACTAATATTTACCAAGCACTTTGAAATAGTGAGATAAATGCTGCTAGTGAAGGTGGCCTATTTTAAGTAAGACCTGGGTCTGACTACACAGCACAAAATGGGCTGCCTTTACTGCAATGATGTCATTCAAGGTTATTTGTTGCAAGCATCAAAATTTACTGCTGGTGGGGAAGGAAGCCACTGAGTACATCCAGAGCCAGATTCAGACAAATGCTTGCTGCTGTTCGCAGCAATCGGTGAAAGCCTCTGTTCCACATGCTTTATTCTCAATAACGTGGGGCACAGTTGTTGCCACATTTAGGAAAGTAAGCAAAGAGGTTGTCTGATTTCCTTCCCAGTTATAACTTACAGTCATGACTGAACCAGTTAGTAAATGTACTTTGTTGATAATTAAGCAGTATTATTTGTGAAATTTTGCACAGGGCCTACAGCAATATTAGATTTTCACCTGTGATTGCCAGGTTAATTCGTAAAGAAGCAGCAAACGTGAAAGACATTCCATATCATTAGGGTGAGTTAATTTGAAGGCAGGGGAACATGAAATTTAGGCTTAACAAATAAAGGGACTTTTGGCAGAGTTTGATCAGGCATCCAGAGAGCCTCCATTTCTTACTATGAAAATGGTCTGAGTCCAAAGGGACAAGAAGCGCCTGCAGCTAGACATTTTGAGACACCATTATTTTTATGTGCTTCCTGTACTGACATAATTATGGCTATGCGTCTGTACTCCTGCTTTGGCATAAGCACCAGGAGAAGCTTCTTTAAAATATGAGGTTAATACTACCTATGTGTGACTCAAGATCTGTAGGTTGATTCTTTAGGTAGAGGGAATATCAGTGCATAAAAAGAAATCCTAGCACTTTAAAGTAACAGCATTTATAATACACTTCCTTGCAAAAGAAAAGAACTAGAATTGTGATTTTGCTGAAGTCCTCTGGTGGAGGTATGTCCCCAAACCCACATAACTGGAGCAGGTTCTAGGTTTAACTCCCACACTTTTGCTTCAAGCTAATGAACTATAAAGTTCAATTTTTTTTCCTTCTTTACATCTCATTTAAAAAATGGTGCAGTTGGGGCTTCCCTGGTGGCACAGCGGTTGAGAGTCCGGCTGCCGATGCAGGGGACGAGGGTTCGTGCCCCTGTCTGGGAAGATTCCTACATGCCGCGGAGCGGCTGGGCCCGTGAGCCATGGCCGCTGAGCCTGCGCGTCCGGAGCCTGTGCTCCGCAACGGGAGAGGCCACAACAGTGAGAGGCCCGCGTACCGCAAAAAAAAAAAAGAAAAAAAAAATGGTGCGGTTGTATTTTCTTGAGGACTGGAGGGCTAGTTAGTTAACGTTTGCCAAGCACTCTGAAGATGAAAGGGACTACATTAAATCCAGAATTACAACTATTATCATCACAAAGCTCAGATTAGCTCAGAAATTTAGGAATGATGATTCAGGAGCCCACATTCCAGATTCTAGTGAGATTATGTCTGAAAATAGTCAAACCAATTCCTGCAATGATTCAGATGCTAAGGATTTATGGGGTTCAGCATGACTGTATCCCAAATCATGCATGGCAATAAAAATTAGACTGCATTCCGACTGATTCAGGAAACAAGTTATTGAAGGAATCCCAAGGAGTTTTGTGTCTGTGTTCTCTCCAAGGCCAGATCCGTGCACAGTTAGACTGAAGAGACAGCAATCAGCCAGCCAAGTGAAGGGTGGTGCAGGTTGAAGGCAGAAATTGCCAAATGCACCAGATAGTATTTCCTAAGTCACAATGCTAGAAACTAAAAAATGTAGTAGGGACAAATCCACATCAGGCAACTATCCTTAGCCCTTCTTTCTTGAAGACCCTTTCCTGGGCACCATTGCTCACAGTAATCTCTCATCAATTTTTAAAACATTTTTGGAAGAAAATGTTTCCTACAGGTAAAATGCCCTTAATTGGGTTGAGGAAGTCCCCTTTTATTTGCTCCTAGTTTGCTGAGAGTCTTTTATTTTTTTTAAATTTTCTAATCAAGGATGGATGCTGGACTTTTGTCAAGTGCTTTTTCTGTGTCCACTGAGATGATTATTTGTTTTATCTTTCTTAGATTAATATGATGAAGCATATTGATTTTTAAAAATGTTAAATCAGCATTCCTGAGATAAACCCCATTTGGTCATAATATATCATGACTTTTATATATTTTGGAGTTTGATTTGGTTAAATTCTACTTAGAATTTTGCATGTATGTTTTTAAGGATATTGTGCTCTACTGACCTTCTTTTTTTTTTTTTTGTAATGTCTTTGTTTGCTTTTGATGTTAGGGTAATGCTGGCCTCATACAACAGGTTAGGAAGTATCCTCTCCTTTCCTGAAATACTTTGTGTAGGCTTGGTATTATTTCTTCCTTAAATATTTGGTAGAATTCACAAATGAAACCATCTGAGCCTAGTGTTTTCTTTATGGGAAGGTTTTTAACAACAGATCCAATTTAATAGCTATATTTAGTTTCCAGTTTTCTATTTTCTAAGCATCTTTCTGTTACTGTTTTCTAATTTCTTTGAATGGTGGTCAGAGAGCATACATTATATTACTTGGATCCTTTTAAATTGCATACTGAGACTTTCTAATGACAGAATATGGTATATCTTGGTAAAACACCATGGGTACTTGAAAAGACGGTTTATTCTAAGTCTTTGGCTGAAGTTTCCTATAGATGTCAGTTAGATCAGTTGGTTGCAGTGTTGTTCAGGTCTTATATACCCTAACTGATTTCCTGTCTGCTTGTTCTACCAATTATTAACAGAAGAGTATAAAAATCTCTGATTATAAATGTAGATTTATCTATTTCTCCTTGTATCTCTGTCAGTTTTTGCTTCATAAATTATAAAGCTCTTTCATTACATGCATAAATGTTTAAAATTATTATGTCCTCTTGATTAACTGACCACTTTATCATTATGACCTTTTTCTATCCCTATTAATATTCTTTGCCTTGAGATCTACTTTGTCTAATATTAGTATAGCCACTCTAACTTTTAAAAAATTAGTTTTTGCATAGTTTATTTTTGCGATTCTTTTACTTTTAAACTATGTGTGCCTTTATATTTAAAATGTGTTTCTTGTAGGTAGCATTTAGTTGGGTCTTGCTTTTTTGTAATTTAAGGGCCTCTGCCTTTTAATCAGGATATTTAAACCATTTCTATTTAATATAGTTATATGTGTGGATAAATATAAATCTACTATCTTTCTATTTGTTTTCTATTTGTCCTACCTATTCTTTGTTCCTTTGTTCCCTCTTTTTAGGTTATGTTTTTAATCAACTGCATATTTTTTTATAATTCCATTGCGTATCTTCTAATCATCTCAAATACTTTTTCTCCATGGCTTCAGGTAGTCTCCTCACATGCACAATCTGGTCCATATTCAGGTAAGAACCAGAGGAGACCCTCTGCACACCTGCAGAGTTCGCTCTCCTCTCTCTCTCTCTCTGTCTCTGTCTCTCTGCAGATATCTCCTAACAGTATGGTATCCTGTGAATTCTACCTGGTTCCCTTAACTCTCAGCTCCTTCCCCACAAGTGAATGAGACCACCAGACTCTGCCTGGGTTCCACTTCCCT
>NW_006799027.1:478625-481295 GCF_000442215.2 Lipotes vexillifer | reverse complement strand
AACCAGACTCTGCCTGGGTTCCACTCCCCTACACAGTGGCTTGTAAGTAGCTGAGGCAACAGCTGGGGCAATTGTAGAGCTTACCTCATTAGTCTACCATCCCTCGGGGATCATGGTCCTTTGTTGTCTAATGTCCAACGTCTTGAAAACTGTTGCTTCACATGTTTTGTTTATTTTGGGGTTTTGTTTTTGTTTTTTTGGGTTGTTTCAGGCAAAAGGGTAAATCCAGTTCCTTTTACTCTGTCTTAGCCTGAAGTGATCCTGGATGGAAGGTGATACTGTTGAAAATCATGAGTTATTCTGATGCAAATTGGACATGTTTTGAAACATGAGTCTGAAGATTTTCTGAAACTATTCATTGACTGTCCTAGAACATTTAAGAAAACTGGTTGGAATTTTTTATTATGTTAATTAGCTCCAAAATTTATAGTGCCATTAAAATATTAAAGCAAAGTAACCCAGAAACAAATAGCTAATTCTTGCTCCAGAGTAACAATCTCTGAAAACACTAATGTAACGGCTCTCTCAAGGGCTTAGTTAAAAGGAATGCCTGTTAGATTTATTTCGTTTTCAGAAAAGACAGAGGTCATTATGGCTTAACAATTACCCAGTTCCCTCCTAGATTTGATCTTAATCTATAAACACAGGCCTATATTTTGAAGACTGTTACGCTGAATGAAGCAAACTTATTATTGACATTGGTGGCTAAATGTTTACCCCACTGCCTGGAAGATACATACACAAAGCTAATTTAACACCATGTGTGATTATCTGAAAAATATATGTCTTCCATGTAGTGTAGTCTAAAAGTATTACCTTAGGGCTCTGAAAATAAAAAAGGTTTTTAAGAACAAAATGAAACCACGTAAATACTTGTACATTTTCCATATGTCAATTTGTTTTAAAGGGCAGCTTTTTTGTCTTGGTTGTATTTCTCTCTGATTCTATGATATCTTTATGATGTATCAGCTATTTTCTCTTATTCTTTCCCAAACCCTTCAGTTTTCAAGAGCACCTGATATGAACAACGCCAGTGCCCTAGATCTCTGTGTTAACGGCAATGCCTGAACTTTCTCTGGATCAGATTGCTTGACCATGTATCTTGTTTTTTTCTGGACAGTCCTCACTTTTGAATCATCTCATTTTCTTGTATGAATTCCCCAAATTCTTCAAGTCTAATATATATATCTATATTTATGTAGATATAGTTATAGTATATTTATAGATTATATACTGCATATATATATATTCGATTTTAAGAGTATATGTTCACATATATGTGTATGTATGTATATATGTATTGTATATATAGTTTCATTTTTACGTAGAGTTAATTTCCTTGATTTTAAGAAGAGGAAAAATAGAAATATCCTTAAGTTTGGAGGAACAAAGAACTGTCCAGCTTTGTCAGCTTGAATTCTTTCTGCCTTCCACCCCTTTGAAGCCAAAGCAGATAATGAAGATGAGAGCCTTCCTGAGCCACTGACCCTCTCCAGCCTCTTCTTTCTGCAAACCTGAATAGAATATAGTCCTCCAGTTTAGTCCTGTAAGTTTCAATTCACAAAACCCTAACTGACCTCAGGACTCTTACAATGCCTCTCTGATTCTGGAACATTCTCAGGGTTAGCCGCCCCAGTCTCTCAACTGGCTTCCACAGTGCTTCGCATCCTTCATGTCCCTCTCTTGTGATTGGCTCTGATGGATCTGTCCACTTCAGCTTCTGAGGACTTGTTTTTACTCTGACCTTCCTGTGTGTGTTGCTGCTGGGAGGGACAAATCACCGTCACGATAACTTGTCCCTCAGTTTCCTGAATTCCTAAGCCTGATTTATTTTCAAGTTGCCATTTCCTGTTGGTACTGTGAGGCACTGGCACAGCAAGTGTGCCTTTTTTTTTTTCCTCTGCGCATCACCACCCCTCCTGGGAGACACACTGCTCTATGAACGTAAGCAAATGGCCGAGGTGGTGGGGAGGCTTAGAGATGAGAAAACCTGAAGCATGTCCAGGTAGGAGGTGCTCTCTCACCTGTTCGGCCTCTACTGTGACTTTCTGCCATTAAATGAGATGAGACAGGGCTGTGAGGAGAGGGAAGTGGGTGTGGAATTTGGATTGGAGTAGGAATTAAGAGAAGCAAAAAAATAGATTCTAAACGTGTAGCAGAGAAACGGTAGGATATTGAAAGCTGAGTCAGTTGAAGGGGAGGAGACTGGGGTATTGGTGGGGAAGGAAAGAAGAAACATCATACAAGGAGCTGGATGTCACAGGACTTCTTTTCACAGGAAGAATCATGTTTTGCTGGGACCAGATTTTGTCCATGTTAGGGATATTTCCACACTTAGTTCTGTGAAACGCCTGGAGGTGCTTTTTCTTTTTTCTTACAAATGTTTCTGTAGATGTGTAGGTTTGCTATAAACTGCTTTCACCATGCAAGGGATTTTTCCTATAAAACTTTCCAAGGTACCACATTTCAAAACTCTACGTATGAGAAGATGGTACATATGAGAACATTGTTATAAGATATTTTAACTGAGCAGAGAGAAGATGCTGAGACAGGTGCCGGAAGTTAGGCGTAGATGTTGCCCACATTTGATGTCAGGCAGAGTCTAAATGTAACATCTTTCACAGTGTCGCATGCCAGCAAAAGGCAGATTCTTATACCGATGATCGGAAG
>NW_006799027.1:457263-478615 GCF_000442215.2 Lipotes vexillifer | reverse complement strand
TCGGAAGAAATCACACATATCAAGCTTGATCTTACAGTCCATATGTATGCAAAACACTAAGCAAAATGATGGGAGTTTGCTTGTGTAGGCTTGGCAATATCATACCCAATGGATGTTTATTTACCTCTGTAGCTGCCTCATAAATAGGACACATTATAAAGTCAGTTGTGGCTTCCTAAAACGTTCTCTCTGACTTCCTACGTTTAAATCTACTGTCTCCTCTACTTTGCCAACCCATTTATGAGAAAATGGGTGAGCTCTGCTTATGTCACTTCAGAGAACCCTGCCTTTATTTAGGAATCAGTCAGCTAAACTGCCAAGATTTTAAGAGTTCATACCATCTATCTATATTAATTTCAAGTTCCTTTGTAAGGAAAGATGTATTTTTTATTTCTCTGTCTTTACCAGGACAGTAATAGCGCTACTTACCAATTTTTTTTTTCTCAGAAACAATGAACTAGGCCTCTTCGGCCGGGAGGAAGAGGGCCAATGAGAAATGGGAGAGTTTACTAGCCATTAGCAAGGTCACGAGTCAGGTAGTTAAATCGTAAAGAACGTTTCATAGGCCTGGGACTGCCTATTTCTGTGTTGTAGCTACAATAGGGATAAAGGTAAATATAGTCAGTGATAATTCCCTCTTTTCTTGTCATCCACCATCATTGATTCAGCTGACCTCAAGTGTGAAAGAGACAACAGGTTTTGCAGACAGGAGGGCTGGGTGGGAGGGGAACCAGGTAAAACAGGTAAGTCTTTCTGATTTTAAAAGTCCAGGTTTGAGGACAAGGGTGTGTACACACTGTTAGCTGTACTAAGTGATCACAGTTTTTGAGCATATTTTAAATAAGGGTCTCTCAAACACTCTCTCCTCTGTACATAGGTCTTTACAAGTATTTAAAGCAGAGATGAAGACTTTCTGTACCTTTCATAGCATGTCCAAAGCTCTTTAAGAAAACTAGTTGAAAGTTTTTCTAAAGTTGGTCCAATTAAATAGGGTAGGTTATTAGACCCTTAGTTCCCAATTGCATAGTGTGATTAAAATTTCATAGATAAACTTTTTTTTTTTTTTCTTGCGGTACGCGGGCCTCTCACTGTTGTGGCCTCTCCCGTTGCAGAGCACAGGCTCTGGACGCGCAGGCTCAGCAGCCATGGCTCACGGGCCTAGCCGCTCTGCGGCATGTGGGATCTTCCCAGACCGGGGCATGAACCCGTGTCCCCTGCATCAGCAGGCGGACTCTCAACTACTGCGCCACCAGGGAAGCCCTCATAGATAGACTTTTGGTGGTACGTATGCACTCATGCACACATTTTCCATTGGCAGAATAGTGAATTAAAACAGCATTTAGGGGCTTCCCTGGTGGCGCGGTGGTTGGGAGTCCGCCTGCCGATGCAGGGGACACGGGTTCGCGCCCCCCGTCCGGGAGGATCCCACGTGCCGCGGAGCGGCTGGGCCCGTGAGCCATGGCCGCTGGGCCTGCGCGTCCGGAGCCTGTGCTCCGCAACGGGAGAGGACACAGCAGTGAGAAGCCCGCGTACTGCAAAATGAATAAATAATTAAAAAAAAAAAACAAAAAACAGCATTTAGTGTTGGGAAGCATGAACACAAGTCCTGACTTTGACATCAGCATATAGCCTTGTGCCATCACTGAATTTCTCTGGGCCTTGGTCTCCTAGGCTGTACAATGGTGGTAGAGAGAAGCCCAGCCCAGGAGGGGCAGTTAGTAATGTTGGACCAAATGAGACCCTTCCCTTCAAGGTCCCTTATGGGAAACTTGCCTATAAATTCCTCCAAGTTCCTCACTCCCTACCCTTCCATGAGAGGAGCGGGCCACCTCTAGGAGAATTATTTGATTTTATTTGTACTTATCTTCTCATGAAATGTCTGTCCAGGTCCCAAACATAACTTGTCTCCAATCAGACTTAAAATAACGCATATCTACCTACAATATATATCTGCTGAACGATGAGACCCTGCAGAAAAAAAATTAATTTCTGAATTTCATAAAATTTTGTTTTGCAAGACATTTATCTTTCACATGGTAGATAAATATTTTTTCAGTATTTGACCATTGACATAAAGAATTCAAGTGTGTTTCATTTTTTTCATCTTTTTTTTTTTCATTTTTTTCATCTTGATCTTGCTGTCTCTGTCTTGAGTCTAAATGCAAATTAATTTGCACACCAATTTACAGTACTAAAACTGACCGCACATTTTAAAAAACTATATCTGGAGAACACTGACTCTTACCTGGAATTGTGTTGTTGACACAGTGTCTCTCATTTTTCACTTTCTGTAGTGTAGTGTCTTTAGTGGAGTTTGTATTTATCTCTGTATGAAGCTGGATTTCACTTTACTTTCTCTTTATGGTCTTATCACATCGTTTACAAACACTTTATCTCTGTTACACAAAATAAATGGAATTCCAGGCTTTCGATGAAATGTCATGCTGAAATGGATGGTCCAAAAATCTATATTTAGATGACTGACTCCTGTTTGAGGAAGACATGATAGATGTTTCATGCACATACACTGAAAGATGATGGATTTAATGGCCATCCCCTAACCGGGGAATGCTATTTTGGAATAATTAAATGTTCCATCATTTGCAAGTCTAAATAGTCCATTGTTAGTTCCTGTTTTTGTCTGTCAACAGATCGTTCCATTTTCTAATGGAAATTTATCATTAAAACAATTGAACACGTAGCAACATCCCACCAGAGTGTGTTAGCAATAGCACATTTCATGGGACTCTGATTCATAGCTACAGTTTAGGGAGACTTAATTTATGTATAAGTCTGCTTCATATATGACAAACATGGCAAGCATTATTTAAAGGCTACTGGTAGATATTTATCTTCAGGTATTGAAGTGATCTTCTGCTTGAAGAGGTGGCTAAGCCTTTTGTCAGATGAAAAACTCTCATGGAGTAAAAGAGCGTTAACAAAGTATTTTGTAATTAAATAATAATAATTTTACAATCTATTTTCTTGCTGATCCTTCTATTTTAGAGGTTTTTACATGCTAAATTTCTTTTTAACTCTTAATTGTTGAGGAGTTTGGAAATAATTGTATCTAGTTATCTATATGTATATATGTTAATATAAATTTTAATATTTAATTCTCCTAGGTCTTGGTCTTTTAGCTGCAAAGGGCAGTGGAGAGAAGGCATGGGACTGGAGAATATTTATTTATATCTGCATAATATATTATATATATATATATATATATATATATATACTTATATCTGAATAAATATAGCATCTTTCTCATGAAAACTTTTTCTTATTTATAAAACATGGATATAGAAAAATTTCCCCAAACTCTATCAAAATGTTTATCCTGTGTTCAAGATCTTTATATACCTCTTCAGAGAGACAGATAGATAGAACAACTATATAATGGGAATGACATAGTTAATACCTTAGTAATACATATGAATAGCAAATCACTTAATTGTTGAGTTAATGCTTCTCACCCTTATCACTGGCACAGTAATGCTCATATGAATTATTTCCATAAAGCTGCATTGCATGAATGTTTTTGAGAACCTAGTCAAGACTTCACAATTTCTGTGACTAGGTCCTGGAAATCAAAACAACTAGACCAATTATTAGGAAAACCTGGCCGCATTGCTGACCAACTTGGATCATGGAATTATTGATTCAGATGCTACCCAATTAATTATTAAGATGGCTGAAAATACCAGATGGATCATCCCATGACTAACAGATTTTGATTGCCTTGCCTGTGCTGTGTGGTCCATATGTGGAAGTCAGAACATTTGTAGATAGTAGGACTGGCTGGGCATGACCAGATGGGTTTTGCCCAAGTTGGGAAAATCATGGAAGCCATTCAGAACTTCCTATTTATCAATGCAGTGGAGAGACATGTTGGTGAAGTTGATGATGGAATTGATTCAAGCAGCAGCAGTCATGGAGCAAGTAATTCATTAGAAGCTATGGTCTGCTTTTAAGAACTCTATGTTGAAGGTTTCCAAACTCTACTTGGACAGGGTTTATTGCAATCCTTGTTGATTATTTTACTTAATTCAAGCATAACCAGCTGCCTTATTGATTATGAATGGCTTAAAGCAGTTCCCCACATTGGAGCAAGGCTGTTTGAGGATGCATAAGTTTCTGTGTATAGGCTGTAATGAAACACAGTGATCCAAGACCATCAAATCTGACCTGGTCAATTTGGTATTTTCAGACTCCCTAAAGACCAAATGTACTGCAATCCTCAAAACTATTCTTGGAAATTTTAAACCCAATTTATACGTGATTTCTATCATTAAAGATATAATGATGCTAAATCATCTGCAATTTAGGAGATTTCATGAAGAGAAGTACAAATGATTCAACAGTCTGCCCCCGAAAAGGTAAAGTCTTATACTGAAAATAAGCTTGTATTAGTGGACATAAATGGATTTTTATGTTTCCCTGAAAGAAAAAAAAAATCTTTAAGGCATGTTTCAGTAAATGTTTTGAAAATAATTTAAAGAAAAGAAAAGAGGGCTTCCCTGGTGGAGCAGTGGTTGAGAGTCCGCCTGCCGATGCAGGGGACACGGGTTCGTGCCCCGGTCCGGGAAGCCATGGCCGCTGAGCCTGCGCGTCTGGAGCCTGTGCTCCGCAACGGGAGAGGCCACAACAGTGAGAGGCCCACATACCGCAAAAAAAAAAAGAAGAAGAAAAGAAAATGCTAGTCATTAGGAATCAGAAAGATAAAGCATTGTTTAGCTACAGAAAGGTTAGTTTCTGATTTGTTATGAGTTCTATCTTAAGTATTTTTCAATATATTTTATTAATTGAGGTGGTATTATAAACATTAAAATGTTGGTAAAGGTATAAATATCAAAATCATGCCTTGACTCAAAATATTGTAAAGAAAAAGTCAATCCAGTATTATCAACAGTGATTCACATGGATTTATTGCAGTATTTGTTTGATTAACCAGAAGTTGATTAGACAAGTAATAAAAGTGAAATGTACCCTCAAAATTTTTGATTTAGCGAATCAGTGTAGACATCAGAAATTAATTGCACTTTAGTCATAATCCTAATAATAAACGAACATTAAACCATAATTCAAATTTATGGGATGCTCACAGAGAAAGTTGATTTAAAGTGGAATGGAAAGACATGGCTGCCTTCATGCAGCAAGGCTTTGGTTTGGATTGCAGGAAATATGGTGCAAGCTAGCATGAGTTCCTAGAGGAGAGAAAACATGTCTTATTCATCTTTTTATTCTGTCACAGTACCCTCCTCAATACCTTCTTATAGAATGAATGATCTTTAAACAATTATTTAACTGTTGAAACATTGCACAGGAAAAAACAGAAAAGAGAAACTAACCAATTGCTTTAAAAAATGGGTTTTATTGTTGGATCTGTCCTTTGCTTGTTGCTTTTTGTTGCCAAGTCACTTAACCTCTTACTCTTGTATAAAATTAAAACTAGATCTTTCTGTCTGCTTCTCAAGATTGTTGAAATGATCAAACAACAGATGCACATGATGCAAGTGCTTGGAATATGGTGAGATACTAAAAGAATGGATTGATGATTTCACTATTTATATCCGTAATTCAAATCAGGCAAATTTGATTGGATATGTTAGTAGATTGAATGCTGACATTGGCCACCCAGGAAGCGTGTGGTTGGAATCACCACTCCAGTTGCCTTTAACATAGAGTTTCATCTCTATAGGATGGTATCGATTGAGAAGGAAACTGGATAAGAAATGTTTTAGGGTTTTTGTCAATAGTATAGATGCAAGAGTCTAACTCTTATTTTCAAAAGAAAATAGAGGATTTAAAAAATTAAGCTAAGGTATTCCCTGGCAGTCCAGTGGTTAGGACTCCATGCTTCCACTGCCGGGGGCCCAGGTTCGATCCCTGGACAGGGAACAAACATCTCACAAGCCCCAAGGCACAGCTTCAAATAAAATAAAATAAAATAAAATATTAAGCTATGATCTGTGAATGTTACTTTAAAACAAACAAAACTTTTAAAAAATTGGGAGTCGATATAAACTGAATTGTGTTCCCCCAAATTTCATGTGTTGAAGCCCTAATCCCTAAAGTGATTGTAGAGGGCCTTTCCGGAATTAATTAAGGTTAAATGAGGACATAAAGGTTGAACCTCAATCTGATAGATAAGTGTCCTTCTAGGAAGAGGAAGAGAAGACAGAGCTCTCATCTGCTTCTCGTCCACACCAATGAAAGACATGTGTGCAGGAGGACAGAGGGCGGCCATGTGCAGGCCAAAAAGAGGGGGCCCTCACCAAAACCTGACCATGCTGGCGTAAGCCGATCTCATAAGCCATTTGACTTTCCACTTCTATTTGGTTCAATTCTTTTCGTTTAGACTTGCAGAGTTGCATGTACAACCTATATGCTAGTCCTTTAGAAGTAATGTAAAATGGAAACACCTTCTCTCAGACTATGCCTTATCTATCACCTTTGTTGAATAGAAATCTTTCATATTTATATAATAAATTCCATTAATTTCCCTTTATGATTTATAGCTTTGCATGTTATTAAATAAATGATTCTTCAAAACAATGTCACAAAATACCCCTTACATTGTTTTCTAATAGAGGTGTGTTTTGCCTTTCAGGCTTGAAACTTGAGACCATCTGAAATTTATTGCAGTGTATGGTGTGAGATAGGGATACAATCTGATTTCTGTACATATGGCAAACTAATTTCCTCAGCACAATATATGTAAATATTGATATTTCCCAATGATTTGTAACTTCTCTACTATCATACACTAGGTTTCCATAGTGTATGTTTCTGTGTATATGTACACATAGTGTAGTGTATCTGTTTATGATTCATTGCTCTAGTTGTCTGATCATTTCTTGGCACTAAAAAAATAAGTGTTCTCTCTAATTTGACTATTAAAATATTCTACATTGTGTTTTAAGTATGTGCTACTTTTTCTATCATTTGCCCTACACTGCATTCTGTATACCTTTTAGTATGAGTTCTGATATTTCCCTTTAAATCTGAGCGTTCTCAGTCTTTTTAATTGCTAAACTTTGTTCATTAATTCCATTTGTCATCTTTATTTCAAAAAACTTGAAAAAAAAAAAACAACTTGAACTTCATAGTTGTCTTGGATACATTTTGTGATCATCTTCCTCACCTTGGGGCTGTCATCTGCCTCTGTTTATGATGTCTTCCCAGGGTATCATGGGTTTATTTTATACATTTATCTGTTTGTTATTTTATGCCTCCTCTTTAGAATGTAAACCCCTTGAGAGCAATGAATATAACTGTCTATCCCAGTTACATTAATTGTTCCACTAATAATGTCTGATATATACTACACCCAAGATATATGCATTTTACAAACAAATGTATAAATGATTCCCTGTACTAGCTAAAACAGGCTAGGTTATGCTACAGAAATAAACAATCTCAAATCTTAGTAGCTTAAAATACCTGAAGGCTTTCCTCCACTCTATTTTTCCTCATGTACTCAGGCTGATGGGGTGATGGATTGTGGTTGCACAGAGTCAAGGAAGGGGGTTCAAGATGGGTTCAGAAAGGTAGACAGGAGCCAAATCAGATGACCTTTAGAGCCAAGGTATGGATTTGAGGTTTTCTTTTTACTGTGAGGGGATGCAGTGAAGAATTTTCAAAAGGGGGTGAGACAGTATGATTTACCAGGTTACTCTGGCTGCTGTGTAGGAAATACATTGAAGGCGGACAAGACCAGAATCTGAAACACCACTAAAGAGGTGTCAGCAGCGTTTCAGGCAAGAGGTGATAGTAGTTTAGAGGCAGTGTGGGAGTGGGAGGTAAACAGAAATAGATGGGTCTGGCACATGTTCTGGAAGCAGAGTTAATAGATCTTGTGATGGATTGAAAATAGGGAGTAGGGGAATAAAAGAAGTCAAGGATGACACCTAGGTTCTTGGCTTGGGCGACTGGTAGATGCTGGAATATTTTGCTGGCAAGAGGCATACTGGGAATATGTTTGTGGTAAGAAATGAAGAATTCTGTTTTGAACAGGAAGTTGAGAGCCTCTGAGTCATTTAAATGTAGACGTCAGATAACCAGAGGAGGTCAGGATGGAAGTAATAGATTTGGAATTCATTATCATATAGATGATAGCTATAGCAATGGGACTTGATGAGATTACCTGGGTAAGAAGCAAGGATACAGAAGCGAAGGGGGCTGGGATTATAACTTGGGTATTGAACAGAGGGGGGCGAGCTAGCGGAGGAGACTAGCAAGTACCAAAGGAGGGGAAGGCACGATGCCCAGGAAACCAAGAGCAGTGGAAATGTTCAAGTGTTTTTGAAAAGGTCCTAAGAAGTCAAGTTAAATAAAAGAAACGGAAGTGACCACTGGTGACTTTTTTGTTTGTTTGTTGTTTTGCGGTTCGCGGGCCTCTCACTGTTGCGGCCTCTCCCGTTGCGGAGCACAGGCTCCGGACGCGCAGGCTCAGCGGCCGTGGCTCACGGGCCCAGCCGCTCCGCGGCACGTGCGATCCTCCCGGACCGGGGCACGAACCCGCGTCCCCTGCATCGGCAGGCGGACTCTCAACCACTGCGCCACCAGGGAAGCCCCACTGGTGACTTTTAAAAGAGCAATTTCAGAGGAAGATGGGAATAGAAACCTGATTGGAGAGGGGTGAGTGCTGAAATGAGCTAAGAAGTAGAGACCCACTACAGAAAATTCTCTCCAGGGGAGAAAGTGAGCGGGGGATTTAGACAGAAAAGCAGAATGCATCTTTGTTTTCTCCTTTTGTCACAGAGGAAATCAAGAGTTTGACTCAAGTGGGAAAAAAAAAAAAAAATGAGGAAAAGAAAAAAAAAAAAAAAATCAGTTCCAAGTGAAATTTTCACAAAATCAAATGGAAGTAATAAAACAGTTGGTCTTCTTAGATTAAACTTTTCAGGTATAAATGAGTGATTTATTGAAGAAGTTTTATCTGTTTTGCAAAAGAGCTGGAAAACTATGTAACCAATCAGATTCGCACATTTGTTCATTATTTTGTGTTGCCACTAAAATGCCAAAGGTAATTTTCAGTTGTATATGAAATACTAGTAACATGACAATATTCTTGTAATTTAAAAATCATCGCATGCCAATAAAACTAGTAAATTATAATTTTAAGCCATGAAAATGAATAACTTAAAGGGTATGAGGAAAGCTTTCACTTTAATAAGTTCATAAGGTGTCAAACTTTGCAATTTATTACAGATTCCCTAGCCAATTTGCTGTAATTAATGTGAATGAAAAATATTTCTTTGCCTAAATATTCTGTTTATGTATTGTTTTCTAATGATGAGACAAAAGAACTAATCTGTTAAAGATGTTCTTTAATTGATTCCAAGGGGAATACTTAGAATATAATTTGCTGACTGGTTCTGTGCAATTCCTGATTTCTACCGCTCAATGACATCCATAATTTTATGATGACAAACAGTATAATCATATAGGAATGGGATTCCTAAGCACTAAAGTTCCCAGTTAATGTTCACTATCAACTGTGTGGTTTAATAGAAGGAACACTGGCATTAAGACCCACATACTCTAGGCCTTCCTCAGCTATTAAGCAGTTGTACAATGTTGGTTTTTTAGCTTGGTTAAAAACAGTTCTTAAAGATGGAGATAAAAACAGGTTCTTCTGGGGCTTCCCTGGTGGCGCAGTGCTTGAGAGTCCGCCTGCCGATGCAGGAGACGCGGGTTCGTGCCCCGTTTCGGGAAGATCCCACGTGCCGCGGAGCGGCTGGGCCCGTGAGCCATGGCCGCTGAGCCTGCGCGTCCGGAGCCTGTGCTCCGCAAATGGGAGAGGCCACAACAGTGAGAGGCCCGCATAACGCAAGGAAAAAAAAAAAAAAAAAAACAGGTTCTTCTGGTGAAGTAGGACCTTTCAACCAAGACTACAGACCCCGGAGTATATAGGCAGACAGATGGATAGACAGACGTACTGCCTTTTATTGCCAGACACTTGCCCATCTTGGGAGAAAGGAAGGTCCCCTACTTCAAGAGAGAGTCGGCTTATAGATCCGTTCACTCAATTCCAAGTGTGATGGGCGTCATCAGGTATTAAAAGGACAGGATTCCACCACCTAAGAGGAAGGTGGTGGCTTTGTCTTGTCAGGGGAAAAATACCAGTTCTGCCCGGCACCTTCTTTTAGGGTCGTAGCTGAGCAGCATCGTGGTCTTACTGACAGTGGTCAGGGACCCACCAGCTGGGCTGCATGGGCCCCAAAACGACTCACCAATCCTCTCAGCCACACCCTAATCATCCAATTATTGCATCTGAATTTTAGCTACTACAATACAACTTAAGGAAGTTGCATGTTCTTATCAGTGATTTAGGGCGTTTATGTTTTGACAAGTTAGGAGAGAATTGAGGCAGAGTGTTTGCGTGAAGAAGCAGGTCTCATGAGGGTTTGTTTGATTTCGATTCGATTTTTAGGAGTTCATCACTTAGGATCTACTTACATTAATAAATTTCCATATTCCAAACCTTAGTTTGCTTGATAGCAAAACAATGATAGAATTAGGAACCATTCAACATCCACAGTAGGATGTTTGTGAGACCCTCAAAGATGCCTGTGGAGGTTCTTAGGTGAGTTTGTGCTACTTTACCAATAGAAGGCTGCTTTAGTTTCAGTGTTCTAATATTAAAATTCTAATCACATTGGATATTCGTTACAATATAGCTCACGTGAAGGGCAATAACTCCTAAATCCTATGACCCTGCAGAAAAGTGTAGTGATCTGTTCATACAGCCAAAACTTCTCTTAGCTCTGGAAGTCATGATGGGCAGAACAAATGTGGGCCCGTGACATGGTCCTGACATTAGGAAGTAAACATCATGTGGTGTCATGTGCATGGAATATGAAATGTGAAAGCCAAGTCATTCTTTAACCCCATCTGTCATACGTAAGGCCCTTTATTAATGGGTTCTGCCAAGATGGGGTCTTTACTACTAAAGAGACATAGAGAATTTGGACTAGGTCCAGAGGAGAACATGACAATTATTAATGACTTAGAAGAAGGTCCTATGAAGAAAGGTCAAAGAAACTCAGAACTTTTCAGAGAGGAGTTAAGTATCTTCACAATTCGAAAGTGGGTAGTTAACCATCAGGGAACACAAAATCAAGAAGAGTTGTCTGGCTGTGAAAGTTGTCAAACGTTAGAAGTTTCCTAGAGACAATGTGGAATCTTGTCTGGAGGTGATTATGGGTTTCATGGTCTTTGGCTTGGATGGCTTCAATCTCCGCTTATCTCAAGTCATAGGCTTCAACTCGTGGGCCTCCTGAGGTCATTTAGAAAGGGGTGGTGAGGCTTATCTGAAGGGAGATGTTTGTTCTCTGTGTCAGACTTAGAGATGAAATCAAAAGGATAGAAACTGAGACTGCGTTTTCATTCTGGTAGCCTAATTGTCATGCCCTTGATGTAATTTGTTGAAACAAAAATCCACCCAGTTCATAAAAACATCACTTGAATATTCAGTTTCAGTTTTAGTTCTTTCTGAGAGGCACCCTGTTTAATGTCCCACACATACTTACTGAAGACACCCTGAATTCATCCCATATTTCCTTATATCTGAACCTTTTCTTACACTTTCCTTTCCTCCAGGAATGCTTTTGTTCATCCCTTCCATCTGTTAAAATACTACTATTTTATTTCCTATTCCTCAAGGCCAATCCAATTGGTATTTCCTCCAAGTAAACTTCCTTAGTTCTCTCCTTCCATTCTGTTGGAACTAATCTCTCCCATATGCACATATGGAAGTATAGCTTCTATAGCATTTCGTATCTTTATTTTACTTCTGCTTTTGAAAATAGATGCTCAATTAGTTATTCATTTCTCTTCTAGAGACAAAGTATCTTGAGGACAAGAGAAATTATTCCTTCTTCTACTCCCCATAGTGCCATGTATAGAATAAACAATAATATTTCTCAGGAAGTATTCTCTGCAATGATGGGCCTATGAGTCCTTGTACATTCTTTTCTTCATGACTGGAATGTACTTTCTTATCCTAAGAAAAGTAATCTTGTTTTCTGCTTCAAAACTCTGCCTAGGACTTACATTCTCAATTATAAGCTTTAAAACTAATCCCACTAAGACATTGGTTCATATTAGTCTGGACTCGAGACCATAATCTGTATTAGTTACCTATTGCTGCATAATAAATTAGCCCCAACTTTTAGTGGCTTAAAATTCTTATGATCTCACAGTTTCTGTAGGTCAGGAATGGAGGCATGACCCAGCTGGTCTTCTGCTTCCTATCTCCCCCAGGTTGCAATTGAGGGTCCAGGGTCTGCAGCTTCGTCTGAAGCATCAACTGGGGAAGGATCCCCCGTGTGGCTGTTGGCAGGATTCAGTCTCCATAGGGCTGTGAGCTTGAGGTTCCTTGCTGGCTGTTGGGGGGAATTTGCTCTCAGTGTCTTGCTACACCAGCCTCTCCAATATAACTGCTGGCATCATCAAAGCCAGTAAGAGAGTGAATCTCTAGAAGGTAGAGCTTCTGCCATCCCACTCCCATGCTGTGTATTTATTGGTTCTCAAGCCACCTTAGACCACACAAGCTATTCGAGGCTGAAAAAAAATCAGTCCTTCCCCCTCTGCGACTCCTACCGGCGCGTCACGGGGTACAAAGCATGTCTGACAAAAGGGTTTCCTTGGCAAAAGTTGAGTAAGTTTTGAGAAATGCAACAAGCAATATAACTCTCCAGAAGTTTCACAAAACAAATAAATCTACTAAAAACTCTATAGTGTGTTAAATTTCCATCGTAAAGAAAACTGTTTAACTTTATTTTTCCAGGGTTTCCCAAATTTGTTTGGCAAGGGACTCCTTTAACAACCTACAAAACTAGCACTCTAAAATATGGTGTCATTAATTAATATAATGAAAAGAAATCACTTTCGAGAATGTACCCAAGACATGGAGAAACTGAAAGCATTTGAGGGACATTTTATTTCATGTAACCTACCCAGGAGAGTGGGACAGAAAGCTGAGTGGTACAGTTAGAAGCAGGCAGTATTGGGCAAATTCCATGAAGGAGTTTGATAAGCAGTGGTTGGGTGAGTTTAGCACACAGGTGTGTACAAGCAAGTACACATCCAGCCAAGAAGCCAAATGATGGGTCTTGCTTGTGAAACCTACTTCAAATAGGTAAATTATTAACTTGCCCCTTGCAAACCTGGGGCACGGCCCCATCACCCTCCTGCCCCTCCTGTCCGTCCTACCCACACTCCTCCTTGTTTCCAGTCTTAAGGTCAGGGGTATTGAGGGAAGGGATGGAAAAGAGGGAGAGGTCACATGGTAGTTCGTTGCTATTGCTTGGGCTGTCATTTACGGACAGTTGAAAACCAGGACTGTGTTTCCCTGATGTAAACAATGCCCAGATAAAACGGGGGTGCAGTGGCAGGAAATTGTGCCAAGAGGCACTTCTAGTCGAGGATGGAAGTGTGTTCCAGACAGTGGGGAATCTGCTGAGCCATGACCAACTGCTCAACCACTAATGATTTTATCCTCTAGTGAGACTTCACCCTTTATCCCTCCAAAGCATGGTATTAATAAACTGTTCTGGAAAACATCAAAGTTATTTGAAAAGGTCCATTATGGCATATTATTTCTTTATGCAAAATGGCTGTTTAACAAGATTGCCTCCTTGAACTTCTCACATGAATAGGAGAGCCAATCTCATTTGCTAATGGAGGCTTTACAGCAGATCCTTTTCCTGCCCTTGTCTCTCTTTCCCATTATTTTATGGATAATAATTTACAATTTGCGTAAGCTATGGGGGAAATACCCTGGGGCATAGCGTGACAGTTGCAGCGCTGCCATATGGCGTGAGCATCCCTGAGGTCCATTTTAAGGAAGCCAGCCCTGTCTCGGTTGGCAGCTTGAAGGGAAGTGAGGCAGGTAACACTTGCCACTAAGGTGAGACCAGGACTCACTGAAAAGCTCCCAGCCTTTGCTCAGAAATTCTATGCATGATACGCTGTTTGCATCGTTTATCAAGAAGGCGATGAATTCATAAGGAAGGAACAGCATCCCTCTTACCCGTGATATGAGCACAGAGAGGATGATGTAGATAATGAGGCTTCTGCTGCTGCTAGTGATTATTCAAGTGAATAAAGGGATAGACAAGAGCGAACAGTGGGAATATCTTAGCAAGAAAACATGTACTGGATGAAGGGCTTACACAGCATTCAGATCCCTCGGTGACTGCCCACCTGAGTTTGGGCACTGGTCAACTGGCTGCTATTTCTTGAACTTGCCATCTGTAGAAACTACTCCCTTGACACCATAGGAGATGTTTATGTTCTCCATTTGGGGAATTCCTGAGTAATTTTATGTTAAATGGCTGAATTCCTTCTGAGTCGCAAGCAAAGATGTTTTCAATTGCTTTTCAGAAGGGGAAAAACAGGAGCTATAAGGGGCAGCCCAGGTTCCCTGGATAGAAGGAGGGGGAAAAAAAAGAAGATTGAATCAATCATGAAGAGTATAATAAGACAGAAAGAATAGGAAAAGGAAGTTAAGAAGTTATGGAATTTAATTTTTTCAGAGGTGATGTTATAGGTATTTAAATGACCTGTGGGAGTAATTGGGGGGAAGTGTATATAATACAAAAGTTAAGTAATTTAGGTTTTATTTTGGTTTTGGTTCTTCTAGTCACAAGTACAGACTAACTGAAAACAACATTTTGGGAAGGAGGGAGGGAGGGGTTGGGAAATTACTAGTATGTCAAGATTTTCATTAGGATGAGAAAAAATGGTTAGTTCTTTTACAATACTGGCCTTTATTCATGGATGAGCAGAAACTACCGAAAAAACAATGGTAAGTCTGTTGACTCTGATTTTGCCCACATTATGACCATTGTTATATAACCTCTCTGGATGTCAGTTTCTTTGATTCAGTGTCAAATATACAGTCCTTTTCAAGAGACCACCCTGATAATGTAAGGAATAGCAGGCATTCTGAGGCTGTGAGCCTTGGGAAGGTGCCACAGAGAGGGGAGATGTTTCTTTACTGCAATTTATTTTGGAGGATTTGGTACTTCTTCAAGGTTAGCATGATGTAAGAATGCCAGATCAAAAAATCAGAGAGCGGGCTTCCCTGGTGGCGCAGTGGTTGAGAGTCTGCCTGCTAATGCAGGGGACACGGGTTCGAGACCTGGTCTGGGAGGATCCCACATGCCGCGGAGCGGCTGGGCCCGTGAGCCACAGCTACTGAGCCTGCGGGTCTGGAGCCTGTGCTCCGCAACAGGAGAGGCCGCGATAGTGAGAGGCCCACACACCGCGATGAAGAGCGGCCCCCGCTTGCAGCAACTAGAGAAAGCCCTCACACAGAAACGAAGACCCAACACAGCCATAAGTAAATAAATTAATTAATTAAAAAAAAAAATCAGAGAGCAAAATATGTGTCCTTCTACCATCACCCTTTATCCTGTGTAGAATCCCTTGAATTATGAGTTAAAATTGAAAATGGGCAGGCTTGAGAAATTTTGTGTGGTGTGGTGTGTGTGTGTGTGTGTGTGTGTGTGTGTGTGTGTGTGTGTGTGTTTAGCCAAAATATCTTTTCTAGCTGACAGGAAAAATGGGATTAGGAAATGTACCCTTAGAAGACTAGAGATAAAGAAACCCAGTACCTAATGGTGATGCCAAAACCCCATCAAAATGCCCGTGCATGTCAGGTACCATCAGGTGGATGATGAAGATGATTATACATCTGCATCAAAAAGGCCATGTGATTAATCAGATAGACGAATATTTACTCAGCAAAACAACAAAATCACCAGGCCATCATATAATTGTTTTGCACTGTGTTTATATATTGTTATAATTAAGAAGTACCAATCACCCACCATATTGGTCAATGCCATAGTCCAAGTTAATTCAAATATTTGTTGAGTACCTCCTATGTGTAAAGCTTTGGGGATTCTGTACTTTTATAACCTGCGAAGAATTATACCACAAACCCCATGCAGAGGACAGCCCCATAGAAAAACAATGCAAAAAAAAAAACTGAGTGAGACTAAATCTTGCTTCTAGTTGCTTAATATACATGGATATTCCTATCAGATGAGAAGTTTACAGTATTATTCCCACTGTGGGCGTAGCACTTTGAATTACATAATAGGGGTAACCCTGAAGACTTTGTATGTAAATATTCACAAACAAGATTGTATTTGAAATGCTCGAGGAAAGTTGGCTAATTTTGGAAAATCATAAATTGTCTTATATAAGGCAGAGAAAAGGAAAAGCAGAGAAAGAAGGAAAAAGAAGAAAAACTTGTTAGTTCCAATAGTCTATGTTACTCATAATTTTTGAATTTGATACTTATTTTTCAAAGGGCACATCAGTTATCTTGCCATGAAATTCTGTTTTCTAAACAAACAGAATGAAGTATACAAACCTTTTTCAAAAAAATGTAACATAAACATTGTCTTTTCACAAATGGCAAAAAGTGTTTTCTTACAGTGCTTACTACAAAGACGCCTCATAAGGAGCAAAAAAGCTTCCTTTCACATGAAGGACAATTTCTAGTGCATGGTGTCGCAGCGAAAATTTCCACTACTTTGCCCATTTAAAGAAAATGTCTTTTGTTCGTTATGCCCCATGGTACTTTTATCCTGTACTGTTAAAAAGATAAAGGCATAAGCATACATTTAGAATCCTGTCTTGAGAAAGGATACTTGTTTTTAAAATATTATTTTTTTCTTTCTTAAATGAACGTGGAAACATTAAAAATGTAATTTAAATGACCTTTCTTTGCAGTAATCTAATCTATTTCCTGACATAATGCTAATATATACTACCACAGGTTTAAAAGAAAAACAAATAAAGAACAAGCAGACACTTGCTGGTTGCAGTTTGATATATGTATGCAGTCTACAGATCTGAAGGCTCACATAGAAGTTTTAATGTGAAAAAATATTAGAATGCTTTCTTTCCATTTATTCTGATGGGCTGTGAAGGTCAAGAGGGATCAATCCACAGAGGCCAGTAAAGTTAGGAGTAATTTAATTAGGGTTGTCTAGATCTGAAATATCATCTAATCCACTTATTGCTAGTGGGGAAATATGTGTATCTATATTTGTCAAAAGGGATTCTGTACTTTTATAACCTGCGAAGAATTACACCACAAACCCCATGCAGAGGACAGCCCCATAGAAAAACAATTTAACGCAATATTTAATGTCACGCTCGATTTTTATTAAAGTACAGTGGCATTTTTTTTCCTTTCTATGTGAAAACTCTGCATCATAACAACAGTCAAGGGTCAGTTAAGAAGTGTTTATGCCCAGTCTCTTGCCAGCTTGTCACACTCACAAGGATGACATTGCATGGTCTCGGGGTCCCTCCCAGCAGGTTACATCTCAATGTCATGTTACTTGCTGGTGTCATAGAACCTACCATGTTGGAAAGTGGCCAGCAGGATCCATCAGCCTGCCCAAGGCAGTTCAAGAGATGGGACTTTCCCATCACCAGTCACATGGATAAAGAAGATGTTGTGTGTATATATATATATATATATATATATATATATATATACACACACACACTAGTCAGCCATAAAAAAGAATGGAATTCTGCCATTTGCAGCAACATGGATGGACTTGGAGGACAGTATGTTAAGTGAAGTAAGTCAGACAGAGAAAGACAAATACTGTATGATATCACTTATATGTGGAATCTAAAATAATACAACAAACTAGTGAATATAACAAAAAAGAAACAGGCTCACAGATACAGAAAACAAACTAGTGGTTACCAGTGGGGAGGAGGGAGGGGCAAGATAAGGGTAGGGGATTAAGAAGTACAAACTATTAGGTATAAAATAAGCTATAGAATATATTGTACAACACAGGGAATATAACCAATATTTTATACTAACTATAAATGGAGTACATTGTATGAATCACTATATCGTGAACCTGTAAGTTATATAATATTGTATACTTGTAAGTTATATAATATTGTACATCAGATATATTTCAATTAAAAAAAAAAAGACAGAAAACAGAGACAGGACTTTCAGATGAAATGTAATAGCCTGAGAGGCAGAATGCAGACCCTGGGGCTCCAGAGAAGCGTTCAGGTATTCTAGAATCCTCCTTCACCATCTCCACAGCACCACGTGTGGGAGGCAGCTTCAAAGCCCCATGTGATACACCAGGGGGTCCCACCCAGGAGGTGCTGAGCAAACACGGTGGACAAAACACACCTGCTCTGTTTCTCCACCTGAGTCTCCCGAATGCTACTACCGACAGGGCACTGTCACCTGGTGGGACGCTCGTTCCCTTATCATTTTTTTCCCACAGTCTGTCTTTGTGGACACCGAATCCACAGAGAAGCTGATAAGAGACATTATAATTATACAGTTAATAAATAAGGCTCCTCAGCAAGAAAGTCCCTTATTCCCCAAGGCTTCTAGATGCATTTGGTGACTAATTACATAAGCAATTCTCTTACCTGTGACCTTGCATTAAGACCTCTCATTATGAAGAATGCCCCACAAAGTTAGTCCCTTTGTTCCAGGAAAACGGAGTTGATGTAAAGTGTCAATCCTTCCTGTAAGAGTTTTCAAAGTGCATATATATATATATATATATATATATATATATATATAGCCTAGAGTTCAGCTCCAAGGAGGCTTGAGGTTTTTATTAAATTATCCCAGTTTCATCGAGCATTTCCCTCAGTCCTGCAAACCTCTAAGTGGGTATGAGGTTGGCCTTATCTTTTTGTCCAGGCCTGTGTGGAGCGGCAGAGTGAGTCTGCGTTTACTGGGCCTTCTGAGTGGGCCTCACCGTGGAGACAGACTTTGCATCCCTGGCAGAATGGTCGGAGTGTCTGACTTCTTCAGATTTTCATCTCTCCTGCAGCCCTGAGACCTAAACAAGGTTCGTAAAGCCTTAGAACTTTTTTTAATGAACCGAGAAGACAACATTTACATGGCAATAAGGAAGAAGGAAAGCTGTTAAGCCTGTCCCGTGCTTGGCTTCCAGTGGAGCAATGGCAGGACAACAGAACTTGAGGGGTTCCTATGAGTTCTAGGCCATATCGGTTCACATGAAAGTGAAAGTCAATGCGTTGGCTTCTTTTCAAATCAGATACATGAAAATTTGGTAGGAACCCAGAGGTGGATTTAAAAAACAGACTCTAATTAAAGATCACACATTCTATATAGCTTTTCTGAATTTAGGATTGGCAAGCCCCCCATGAGTCCACAGTAATGACCCTGGACAGAAAGAAAAATATTTGCTTCTCATGTTTTCATAACACCATTTATAGACGTCTCCTGTGGCACTTATAAATTGATGGTAAAAAGATCTTGAGCAGTGGCAACAAACAGACCTGGCCTGCTTACTTACTATGTGACATTAGCCAAGATACGTAACTTCTAAGTGTCCCTAGTGTTCTGGTTACCTATCACAGCAAAACAAACCACCCCAAAAGTTAGGGATAAGACAGCAACAATTTTATTATACTCATGGAGTCTGTAGATCAGGAATTCAGTCAAGCCATGGAGAAGATGGCTTGTCTCTGCTTCACAGGGTCTGGGACCTCAGCTGGGAAGATGGAATCTACTGCAGGAATCACCTGGAAGCTTGACGTCTCAAGTATCTGGCACCCGACTTGCTGGCGCTGTCACTAGGAGCACCTAGACGTGCCTTGGGCTTCCTCACAGCATGGCGGCCCCAGGGTGTCCAGCCTCTAACATGATGGCTGTAGGCTCGAAGGGCAATTGTTCTAGAGACCAAGGCAGAAGGTGCATGGGCTTTTAAGACACCTCAGAAGTCACTTAGTGTCATTTATGCTGTGTTCTACCGGTCAATGCAGTCACAAGCATGCCCAGACTCTAAGGGAGAGGATATAGACCTCGCTTCTCAAAGGGAGTGTCAAAGAAATTGTGGCCATGTTTTAACCACCAGCATGACAGCCTTATAGGAATGCTGTGAGGATTCAGCAAGAAGGTGTATCTAAAACTCTGTCATAGGCCAGGAAATTAGCCTGTGATTCATGAATGGAGCCCTGTTTAGAATCCTATTATGGTTATTAAGGTACGAATCTTACCTGCCCAGCTGCGAGCTCCCTCAAGACAAGACAGGTGGGATTTCCATGGAGTTACCCTGTGCTCATGCAGCTCCCTGGAACATTCTATGCACAGTTAGCTAAACATTCACGGGTCTGCTCTTGGTTACAGGCCTGAGATGATGAATTAATTAATGCACTTTTGGGAATCTTGTAGGAGGCAATGATACTTAAGACAGTTCGTTAAGGAATACTGTTTATTCCCCAGAGCACTTAAAGAAGGTGCTTTGGAATTATCGACAAATTATAATTTGAACATTGATATTGATAAATGTGCCAGAGCAATGATTTAATTTCATGAATATAAAGTGCATAATTCTTTTCAAAAGCACCAGGATCCCTATTGTCACCTATCAATAGCGTTTACTTATTTACTTGGAGTCTTGAGAACACAACTTTCCCTTAAGGGTTTTCTTTTTTTTTTTTTAAATCCACACTGCCTGAGACTGTACAAACCAAAACCAATGAAAGGAGAGGTTAGACAGGAGAATTTCGCTGGCCAAAATGAGTTTGCACAGCTGTGAGCAGTAAAATATAGCAGCCATGGCAACCCTCTCCAGTGTCCCGATAACACATCAGAAATGAGGTTGTTAGAATTATTCATTCACATTAGTGGCTATTAAAATTACAACCTGCAGATTTGCTGCCTGAAAATCCTTTTCGTGTGTGTCAGAAGAAGGCTTTGTTTCCAAAGGGATCTGGATACTTAAGTAGATGCAAGCTATTGTGTGTAAGGGTTAGAGGAAGACCAGTGGATAATAAAGCTCGCAGTGAGATGGGGAAAGCCGCCTTGCAAGGCAAGGAAAGCAGATGTAACGCTTTGTTCTTCCGAGGGTGGCAAAGGACCAACCAAGCTCTGAAGGCAGGAATGATAGCCAGAAGCTCCTGGATTCCTTGCAAGGTGTTACTTAAAATCCAGCCCAGTGTGGGCTGGTTCATGAAATTCTGACGGGCATATAAAAGATTCCACCTTGGTGAGGCATAAACAAAATCAAGAGAAATCACCTGAAAATGGAAGCCGTTTGTGAGGGGGTTTGGGGGATTCTTGGAGAGCCCATGGACACTGGGCAAACTCCCTTCCATTCCCCATTAACTCAACTCAAAAAGCAGAAGCCTGCTGTTTTAAGTTAAAGAAGAAACACCATTACAGAGAGACCAGGGAAGGAATTAATCAGGGGAAGCAGCTATACAGCTGAGAAAGCACATTTTATCTATGGAGATGAGCAGGAAAACACACACAGGCACGAGGGAAAGAAGACATACAGGTGTAGGG